>NW_025318852.1:0-12002 GCF_018153725.1 Drosophila mojavensis | reverse complement strand
AAAATTTTAAAAATATTCGGCAATAAAACTAGTAAGTATTGCAATAGAGAAAAATGAATGCCAGTAATTATTGCAATACGTGATGGAGAATCATAAAAGCAAAGCGATTCATATTTGATGCTTTGATAACAGAAAATTAGAAAATATTCGGCAATAAACTAGTAAGTATTGGTAATAGAGAAAATGAATTCAGTAATTAGTGGAACATGTGATGAAGAATCAGAAAATCGATTCAATATTTTGATGCTTTGATAACAGAAATTTTAAAATATTTGGTAATAAACTAGTAAGTATTGAAATAGAAGAAAATGAATTCAGTAATTATTGCAACATTTGATGGAGAATCAGAAACAGCAAATCGATTCAATTCTTTAATGTTTCATGCTAACAGAAAATTTTTAATTGTTTAGCAATAAACCGTAAGTATTGCACCAGAGAAAAATGAATTCAGTAATTATTGCAACATGTGATGGAGAATCAGAAAAAGCAAAGCATAACAGAAAATTTTTTAATTGTTCAGCAATAAAAATAGTAAGCACTGCAATAGAGAACAAGTAAAAAAGCTCGAGCCGAGACTGCTCGACTACGAGATCCCTGAACCCTTGGAGCAATAGATACTTAATATCATTTTTCGCGTCTTCAGCTTTCACATGGAACACGAACACACACGCACACACAGGCACGTACGCACACAAAGGCATACATACACACACACACACACACACACACACACACACACACGCATACACCCACAAACGATACACACACACACATATACACACACACATACAAACACATACACAAAAAGCAACTACGCATAAACACGCATGGGCTGCAGTAAGCGCTTACTATGAGAACTTAATTGTTTAATAACTTTATGGACGTACGATCTTCATGAAACTTTCTGATTATGATTATAACATATATGAATATGCATGTAATTGCCAAAGGTCAAGTCACTAGTATTTGAAATACGCTTTTATAAAAGTGATGGTGAGGGTTGAATTTAGAGAGTGGGGTAAATTTTAACAAAAACTGAATAAGGTTTCTATCGATAAAAAAAAAAAGATCGAGATGAGTTATCGATTTTTAATGATAAACTTGATATGCGCTGTAATTATAGGACATTTTAAAAAAATTTGAAGTCTCTAGCTCTTATATCTTCTGGAACGTCGCGTTCATACATACGGACAGACGGACAGACAGTCGGACAGGGCCAAATCAACTCAAGCCCGTCACCCCGATCAAGAATATATATACTTTGTGGGGTCTGCCACGCCCCCTTCTCCCTGTTACATACATTTCAACAAACCATTATATTCCCCGCTTCCCCATTGAAATGTTTCAGGGTATAAAAAACAAAACGCAAAACGCAAAGCTTATCAGCAAACGCGCGACTAACAAAAATCTTTATCGTAAAAGCAAACAGAAACAAAACAAACACAAAACTAGCAATAGTTAGCACTTGGGCAATAGCCCAAAAACAACAACCATGAACGAACCACCCGCAAGAAGAAAAAACCTACAAAACCACAAATAAACGAGCCAAAATACATTGTAATAAAACGGAACGACAACGAATCATTCGAAAAAGGTCACCCCTTTATCATAAAAAACGACCATAGACTATGCATGCGGGAGGAGAAGTAGAAACATGTAAAAGAACAAGAGACTGCTCCTTCCTATTAAAACTAAAAACAAACTGCAAGAACACTGAAACTAATTGCACTAAAAAATGAATAATCTCGATATGACTGCAACAGAACACAAGGCTTTAAGTGCAACCAAAGGCGTAATATATTGCAACGAACTACGAAACATATCTGAAAGAAAATCTGCTCAGAAGCAAAACACAGCAAATGATGGGGAACTCTGCAAAAATACGCTAAACTGCCTAAACTGCAAAAATAACCCCCCAATTGACCACCAACATAGCCCACTCGACCGTAAATTCCCCACCTTCCTCAAACAACAAGAGCTGCAATAAAAACCACCGAAAAAGTCGATCACAAAACCGCACTGGATATATATCACAACAGGCACAATCAACAATTGAGAAACAGCTATGCTAAAACTCTTGCACAACCAACGCCAAACACATCAACATCAACACAAAATTCAACCAATAGACAATGCTCACATACACAAATCATTACTACACAGCAAATAGCAAGCACTCCATCTACGATCTTCCCCCCTGGAGAAGGTACTCACAGAAATAAATAAAAGGCATCAACCAAATTCCACGGTAACAGAAGATATGGAAACAGACGGTAACCTTCCCCCACACGGAAAACAAATCATATCTATCACAGTCAACTGAGGATCTAAAACTTAGAATATTTACCAAAGATACATCTAGCCCACTAGCAACTAACTTAAGCCCTCTAAACCAAAAACAAAAATCAAAATCCACTAACAAAAACCTTCATAAAAACAAGTAAGAAAGTTCTAGTCGAGACTACTCGACTACGAGATCCCCTGAACCCTTGGAGTAATAGCTATTTCAATAATTTTTCGGCAGTGAGCGCTTACTATGAGAACTTAATTGCTTAATAACTTTTTTGTATGGACGTACGATCTTCATGAAACTTTCAGATTATGAATATAACATGGATATGCATGTAATTGCCAAAGCACAAGTCTCTAGTATTTGAAATACGCTTTTTACAAAAGTGAGGGTGAGGGGGGTGAATTTAAGGGTGGGGGGTAAATTTTAACAAAAACCGAAATTGTATAAATTGCATATAGGCATACATTAAAAATTTTGGAGACTCTAGCAAAAAAGGTGTAGAAGATATAATTTTATAACTGGTTTTCGATAAGGTTTTTTATCGATAAAAAAAGATCGGGATGAATTTTCGATTTTTAATGATAAACTTGATATGCGCGCTGTGGTTACAAACATTTTAAAAAAAAAATTTGAAGTCTCTAGCTCTTATATCTTCTGAAATCGACGCGTTCATACATACGGACAGACGGACAGACGGACAGACAGACGGACAGGGCCAAATCAACTCAGCTCGTCGCCCTGATCAAGAATATATATACTTTGTGGGGTTCTGCCACGCCTCCTTCTGCCTGTTACATACATTTCAACAAAACCATTATACCCTGATTTCCCATTGAAAATGGGTTCAGGGTATAAAAAAATGGATTTGGTAATTATTGCAACATGTGATGAAGAATCTGAAAAAGCAAAGCGATTCAATATTTTGATGCTTTGATAACAGAAAATTTTTAATTGTTCAGCAATAAACTTGTAGGTATTGCAATAGAGAAAAATGAATTCAGTAATTATTGCAACATGTGGATGAAGAATCAGAAAAAGCAAAGCGATTTAATTTTTTGATGCTTTCATAACAGAAAATTTTTAATTGATCAGCAATAAAGAAGTAAGTATCACAGAAGTGCAGTATCACTTCGACATCTCTGGAGATAAGACGTGCTGCATTGAAACCTCGCTACGCCAACGCAACAGCAAAAGCATATCAGCAAACGCGCGACAAGCAAGAAATCCAACCGCAAAGCAAATAAAACAAAACAAAACAAGTAAGAAGACTCTAGTCGAGACTGCTCGACTAGGAGATACCCTGAACCCTCGAATCTGATATTCTAATCAGTCTGCACTTCTTTTCGACACACATACATACACACGCACGTAGTAAAACGCGCTCTGCTAACTGCGCAGTAAGCAGCGACTGCGCTTGGGCTGCGCAACATTATAAAAATTTATTTGTTGAATAATTTAATTTCTAGACTTACAATTTTAATGAAACTTTCAGGGCGTAATCATATGGTGGTGTGTGTACACTTCAAGCACACGTCTCTAGTACTTGAAATACGCCTTTTACAAAGGTGATGGTGAGGGGGTGGATATAGAGGTGGGGGTAAATTACAACAAAAATCGAAATTATATAAAATACATATAAGTCTACATTTAAAATTTGGAAGCTCTAGCTCTAAAGGTGTAGGAGATATAATTAAATAACTAGCTTTCAGATAAGGTTTTTAATCGATAATAAAATATCGGGATTAGCTATCGATATATAAAGAAGAACTTGATATGCGCGTACTATACACGGACCTAGGAAAAAAAATTAAAGTCTCTAGCTCTTATATCTTCTGAAATGAACGCGTCATACATACGGACAGACGGATGGACGGACGGACGGACGGACAGACAGACGGACAGGGCCAAATCGACTTAGCTCGTCGCCCTGATCAAGAATATATATACTTTGTGGGGTCAGCCACGCCTCCTTCTGCCTGTTATATACTTTTAACAAAACCATTATACTCTGATTTCCCATTTTCAATGGGTTCAGGGTTATAAAAAATAATAATATATATATATATATATATATATATATATATATATATATATATATATATATATATATATATATATATATATATATATATATAATAAAATAAAACAAATATTTAAAAAAATCAATTTATTTGGAAACTACTTTTTAACCCTTTTAAGCCCCAAGAGTGCCTTTGAGGCACTTATTTTTTACATTTTCTCACCTTCCAGGTAAACGAAAGCTTCTAGATTTTTTCTGAGTTCATATTTGAGCTCAGGGCCCCCGATTTACTTTTAAAAAAATTATTCGAACTAATTTCTGCCTTTTATTTTGGAAAGTGGTGCTGAGAGGGTTTAATACTCATTCAAGAAAGTGAATGGGTTTTGTGCAATGTCCGTCTTGCTGTCCGTCCGTCCGTCGCTTCCGTCTGTCCGTCTGTCCGTATGAACGCAATCCTATTTCGACGCTATTGAAGCTAGAGACTTGAAATTTGGAACACATACTCGTATATATCTCCGATTTATAAAGTGTTAAAACTTTCCTGATCCGCCCACTAGGGGCGTGGCAAATCGGAAAATGCATTTTCCGATATACCAGAAATCATGTTAGTTAAAGAGCTAGAAAGCTGAAATTTGGTATATAGGTCCGCGTCGACCACCCAAGATCACAAGCTATGGCAGAATATATCTCCCCCGATGAGGGGGCGTGGCAAATCGGATAAAACTGTATCTCCAAAAGTTGTAAACTTAGAATGCTGAAATTTTGCACGTCAGCTAATGTTATGATTCTATAAAGTCTCAAAGACAAAAACAAGTAAGAAAGCTCCAGTCGAGACTACTCGACTACGAGATCCCCTGAACCCTTGGAGTAATAGCTATTTCAATAATTTTTCGCGTCTTTCAGCTTACACAAGAAACACGCACACACACACACACACACACACGCACGCACGCACAAAACACACAGGCAATACATACACACACTACATACAAACATACACACACACACACACATACACAAACAATTACATACATATACACACACAAGCATAAACACGCATGGGGCGGAGAGAGCGCTTACTATGAGAACTTAATTAATAACTTTTTGTGGGCACGTACGATCTTCATGAAACTTTCAGATTATGATTATGACTATGGATATGCATGTAATTGCCAAAAGCACAAGTCTCTAGTATTTTAGAAATACGCTTTTTACAAAAGTGATGGTGAGGGGGTGAATTTAGGGGTGGGGGGGAAAATTTTAACAAAAACCGAAATGGCCTTAAATGGCAATATAGGCATACATTAAAAATTTGGAGACTCTAGCAATAAAGGTGTAGCAGATATAATTTTATAACTGGTTTTCGATAAGGTTTTTTATCGATAAAAAAAGATCGGGATGAGTTATCGATTTTTAATGATAAACTTGATATGCGCGCTGTAATTACGAACATTTTAAAAAAAAATTGAAGTCTCTAGCTCTTATATCTACTGAAATCGACGCGTTCATACATACGGACAGACGGACAGACGGACAGACGGACAGACGGACGGACGGATGAACAGGACAGACGGACAGACAGACGGACAGGGCCAAATCAACTCAGCTCGTCGCCCTGATCAAGAATATATATACTTTGTGGGGTCTGCCACGCTTCCTTCTGCCTCAGTCACATACATTTCACCAAAAAATCATTATACCCGGATTTCCCATTGAAAATGGGTTCAGGGTATAAAAATGAATTCGTAATTATTGCAACATTTGATGGAGAATCAGAAAAGCAAAGCATAACAGAAAATTTTTAATTGTTCTGCACAAAATAGTAGGTATTGCAATAGAGAAAAATGAATTCAGTAATTATTGCAACATATGATGGAGAATGAGAAAAAGCAAATCGATTCAATATTTTGATGCTTTGATATCAGAAAATTTTTAAATATTCGGCAATAAACTAGTAAGTATTGCAATAGAGAAAAATGAATACAGTAATTATTGCAACATGTGATGGAGAATCATAAAAAGCAAAAAGCGATTCATATTTTGATGCTTTGATAACAGAAAATTTTAAAATATTCGGCAATAAACTAGTAAGTATTGCAATAGAGAAAAATGAATTCAGTAATTAGTGCAACATGTGATGAAGATATCAGAAAATCGATTCAATATTTTGATGCTTTGATAACAGAAAATTTTAAAATATTTGGTAATAAACTAGTAAGTATTGAAATAGAGAAAAATGAATTCAGTATTATTGCAACATTTGATGGAGAATCAAAAACAATGCAAATCGATTCAATTTTTAATGTTTTCATAACGAAAATTTTTAATTGTTTAGCAATAATCGTAAAGTATTGCAATAGAGAAAAATGAATTCAGTAATTATTGCAACATGTGATGGAGAATCAGAAAAAGCAAAGCATAACAGAAAATTTTTAATTGTTCAGCAATAAAATAGTAAGTACTGCAATAGAGAACAAGTAAGAAAGCTCTAGTCGAGACTGCTCGACTACGAGATCCCCTGAACCCTTGGAGCAATAGATATTTCAATAATTTTTCGCGTCTTTCAGCTTACACAAGAAACACGCACACACACACACACACAGGCACGTACGCACACAGGCATACATACACACACACACACACATACACACACACACACACACATACACCCACAAACGATACACACACACACACAATACACACACACATACACAAACACATACACACACAAGCACCCACGCATAAACACGCATGGGCTGCAGTGTGCGCTTACTATGAGAACTTAATTGTTTAATAACTTTTTTTAATGGACGTACCGATCTTCATGAAACTTTCAGATTATGATTATAACATATATGAATATGCATGTAATTGCCAAAGCACAAGTCACTAGTATTTGAAATACGCTTTTTACAAAAGTGATGGTGAGGGGGTGAATTTAGAGGTGGGGGTAAATTTTTAAAAAAAACCGAATAAGGTTTTTTATCGATAAAAAAAGATCGAGATGAGTTATCGATTTTTAATGATAAACTTGATATGCGCGCTGTAATTATGGACATTTTAAAAAATTTGCAGTCTCTAGCTCTTATATCTTCTGAAATCGACGCGTTCATACATACGGACAGACGGACAGACAGTCGGACAGGGCCAAATCAACTCAGTTCGTCACCCTGATCAGAATATATAGACTTTGTGGGGGTCTGCCACGCCTCCTTCTCCCTGTTACATACATTTCAACAAAACCATTATACCGTGATTCCCCCATTGAAAATGGGTTCAGGGTATAAAAACAAAACGCAAACGCAAAGCTTATCAGCAAACGCGCGACTAACAAAATCTATCGCAAAGCAAACAGAAACAAAAACAAACACACACCATAAACAGTTACACTGGGCAATAGCCCAAAAACAACAACCATGAACGAACCACCCGCTAGAAGCAAAACCTACAAACCACAAATAAACGAGCCAAAATACATTGTACTAAAACGGAACGACAACGAATCATTCGAAAAAGTGTCACCCTTTATCATAAAAAAGATATAGACTATGCATGCGGAGGAGAAGTAGAAACATGTAAAAGAACAAGGAGACGGCTCCCTGCTTATTAAAAACTAAAAACAAACTGCAAGCACTGAAACTAATTGCACTAAAAAAAATGAATAATCTCGATATGACTGCAAATAGAACACAAGACTTTAAATACAACCAAAGGCGTAATATATTGCAACGAACTACGAAACATATCTGAAAGAGAAAATCTGCTCAGGAAGCAAAACACACAAATGATGGGGAACTCTGCAAAAATACGCTAAACTGCCTAAACTGCAAAATAACCCCAAAATTGACCACCAACATAGCCCACTCGACCGTAAATTCCCCACCTTCCTCAAACAACAAGAGCTGCAATAAAAACCACCGAAAAAGTCGATCACAAAACCGCACTGGATATATATCACAACAGGCACAATCAACAATTGAGAAACAGCTATGCTAAAACTCTTGCACAACCAACGCCAAACACATCAACATCAACACAAAAATTCAACCAATAGACAATGCTCACATACACAAATCATTACTACGCAGCAAATAGCAAGCACTCCATCTACGATCTTCCCCTGGAGAAGGTACTCACAGAAATAAATAAAAGGCATCAACCAAATTCCACGGTAACAGAAGATATGGAAACAGACGGTAACCTTCCCCAACGGAAAACAAATCATATCTATCACAGTCAACTGAGGATCTAAAACTTAGAATATTTACCAAAGATAAATCCCAGCCCAATAGCAACTAACTTTTAAGCCCTCTAAACCAAAAACAAAATCAAAATCCACTAACAAAAAACCTTCATAAAAAACAAGTAAGAAAGTTCTAGTCGAGACTACTCGACTACGAGATCCCCTGAACCCCTTGGAGTAATAGCTATTTCAATAATTTTTGGCGGCAGTGAGCGCTTACTATGAGAACTTAATTGCTTAATAACTTTTTCATGGACGTACGATCTTCATGAAACTTTTAGATTATGATTATGACATGGATATGCATGTAATTGCCAAAGCACAAGTCTCTAGTATTTGAAATACGCTTTTTACAAAAGTGAGGGTGAGGGGGTAATTCAAGGGTGGGGGGCAAATTTTAACAAAACCGAAATTGTAAAAATTGCATATAGGGCATACATTAAAATTTTGGAGACTCTAGCAATAAAGGTGTAGAAGATATAATTTTATAACTGGTTTTCGATAAAGGTTTTTTATCGATAAAAAAAGATCGGGATGAATTTTCGATTTTAATGATAAACTTGATATGCGCAAGGCTGTAATTACAAACCCATATTTTTAAAAAAATTTGAAGTCTCTAGCTCTTATATCTTCTGAAATCGACGCGGTTCATGCATACGGACAGACGGACAGACGGACAGACAGACGGACAAGGGCCAAATCAACTCAGCTCGTCGCCCTGATCAGAGAATATATATACTTTGTGGGGTCTGCCACGCCTCCTTCTGCCTGTTCCGCATACATTTCAAAAAAACCGTTATACCCCTGATTTCCATTGTGGGTTCAGGGTATAAAAAATAATTCTAGTAATTATTGCAACATGTGATGAGGAATCTGAAAAAGCAAAGCGATTCAATATTTGATGCTTTGATAACAGAAAAGTTTTAATTGTTCAGCAATAAACTTGTAAGTATTGCAATAGAGAAAAATGAATTCAGTAATTATTGTAACATGTGATGAAGAATCAGAAAAAGCAAAGCGATTTTTAATTTTTTGATGCTTTCATAACAGAAAATTTTTAATTGATCAGCAATAAAAGAAGTAAGTATCACAGAAGTGCAGTATCACTTCGACATCTCTGGAGATAGGAAAGGCGGCATTGAAAGCCTCGCTACGCCACGCAACAGCAAAAGCATATCAGCAAACGCGCGACAAGCAAAAATCCAAACAGCAAAGCAAAAAAAACAAAAACAAAACAAGTAAGAAGACTCTGGTCGAGGACTGCTCGACTAGGAGATACCTGAACCCTCAGAATCTGATATTCTAATCAGTCTGCACTTCTTTTCGACACACATACATACACACGCACGTAGAGACGCGCTCTGCTAACTGCGCAGTAAGCAGCGACTGCGCTTGGGCTACGCTTAACATTATAAAAATTTATTTGTTGAATAATTTAATTTCTAGACTTACAATTTTAATGAAACTTTCAGGGCGTAATCATATGGTGGTGTGTGTACATTTCAAGCAATACGTCCTAGTACTTGAAATACGCCTTTTACAAAGGTGATGGTGAAGGGGATATAGAGGTGGGGGGTAAATTACAACAAAAAATCGAAATTATATAAAAACATATTAAGTCTACATTTAAAATTTGGAAGCTCTAGCTCTAAAGGTGTAGGAGATATAATTAAATAACTAGCTTTCGATAAGGTGCCTTAATCGATAATAAAATATCGGGATTAGCTCATCGATATATAAAGAAGAACTTGATATGCGCGTGATATACACGGACCTAGGAAAAAAAATTTAAAGTCTCTAGCTCTTATATCTTCTGAAATGAACGCGTCATACATACGGACTGACGGATGGGCAGACGGACGGACGGACAGACAGACGGACAGGGCCAAATCGACTTAGCTCATCGCCCTGATCAGAATATATATACTTTGTGGGGTCAACCACGCCTCCTTCTGCCTGTTACATACTTTTAACAAAACCATTATACTCTGATTTCCCATTTTTCAATGAATGGGTCAGAATATAAAAATAGGATGTTAATATAACATATGTATATATAGATATATATATATATATATATAATAAAATAAAACAAATATTTAAAAAAAATCAATTTATTTGGAAACTACTTTTTACCCTTTAACCCCCAAGAGTGCCTTGAGGCACTTATTTCTACATTTTCTCACCTTCCAGGTAAACTGAAAGCTTCTAGATTTTTCTGAGTTCATATTTGAGCTCAGGGGCCCCATGATTTCTTTTTTTAAAAAAATTATTCGAACTAATTCGCCTTTATTTTGGAAAGTAGTCTGAGAGGGTTAATACTCATTCACGAAAGTGAAGGGTTTTGTGCAATGTCCGTCTTGCTGTCCGTCCGTCCGTCCTTCCGTCTGTCCGTCTGGCTCTTCGTATGAACGCAATCTATTTCGACGCTATTGAAGCTAGAGACTGGAAATTTGGGAACACATACTCGTGCTTATATCTCCCGATTTATAAAGTGTTAAAATTTTCCCGATCCGCCCACTAGGGGCGTGGCAAATCGGAAAATGCATTTTCCGATATACCAGAAATCATGTTAGTTAAAGAGCTAGAAAGCTGAAATTTGGTATTTAGGTCCGCGTCGACCACCCAAGATCACAAGCTATGGCAAATATATCTCCGCCCATTGAGGGGCGTGGCAAATCGGATAAAACTGTATCTCCTAAAGTTGTAAACTTAGAATGCTGAAATTTTGCACGTCAGCTAATGTTATGATTCTATAAAGTCGGAGAAAGACTACTCGACTACGAGATCCCCTGAACCCTTGGAGTAATAGCTATTTCAATAATTTTCCGCGTCTTTCAGCTTACACAAGAAACACGCACACACACACACACACACGCACGCACGCACGCACACACAGGCATACATACACACATACATACAAACATACACACACACACACACATACACAAACAATTACATACATATACACACACAAGCATAAACACGCATGGGCGGCAGTGAGCGCTACTATGAGAACTTAATTGCTAATAACTTTTTTTGTGGACGTACGATCTTCATGAAACTCCAGATTATGATTATGACATGGATATGCATGTAATTGCCAAAGCACAAGTCTCTAGTATTTGAAATACGCTTTTTACAAAAGTGATGGTGAGGGGGGTGAATTTAGAGGTGGGGGGTAAATTTTAACAAAAACCGAAATTGTATAAATTGCATATAGGCATACATTAAAAATTTGGAGACTCTAGCAATAAAGGTGTAGAAGATATAATTTTATAACTGGTTTTCGATAAGGTTTTTTATCGATAAAAAAAGATCGGGATGAGTTATCGATTTTTAATGATAAACTTGATATGCGCGCTGTAATACGAACATTTTAAAAAAAATTTGAAGTCTCTAGCTCTTATATCTTCTGAAATCGACGCGTTCATACATACGGACAG
>NW_025318851.1:0-2394 GCF_018153725.1 Drosophila mojavensis | reverse complement strand
CCTCGGTTCCACCTATATAAATATAAAATATGTGACTGAGGTTCCACTTTATAATATATAGAGAGAACCTCGGTTCCAGCATATAAATATAAAATATGTAACTAAGATGTTCTGAAAGGCATAGAATATTAATGTAATATAATTATAAATAAAGAATAATGAAATTAAGTGATTGTATCATTAAAATAATACATGAAAATGCAAAGGTCTGTGGTGCCCCATGTGAAAAATGGCGTATATAAACAAGTTGTGTCCAAAAACCTATATAGGGGAGTGGTGTTGCGCAAGGCAAGTTCATATGAGAGAAAATTAAAAATGAAAAATTCATATGAATGTGGAGTGTTGCCTTGCCAGCATAGGTTATTAATATAATATAATAAAGAATAATGAAGTTAAGTGATTGTATTATATGTAATACATGACAATATATGGGTGAGTGGTGCCCTTTGGAAAAATGGCGTATATAAAGACCTTGTGTCCAGAAACCTATATAGGGGAGTGGTGTTGCGCAAGGCAAGTTCATATGAGAGAAAATTAAAAATGAAAATTCATATGAATGTGGAGTGTTGCCTTGCCAGCATAGGTTATTAATATGATATAATAAAGAATAATGAAATTAAATGATTGTATATTATATATATAGAGAGAATTTCGGTTCCACCTATATAAATATAAAATATGTGACTGAGGTTCCACTTATAATAATATATAGAGAGAACCTCGGTTCCACCTATATAAATTAAATATAAAATATGTGACTGAGGTTCCACTTATAATAATATATAGAGAGAACCTCGGTTCCACCTATATAAATATAAAATATGTGACCGAGGTTCCACTTATAATATATAGAGAGAACCTCGGTTCCACCTATATAAATATAAAATATGTGACTGAGGTTCCACTTATAAATAATATATAGAGAGAACCTCGGTTCCAGCATATAAATATAAAATATGTGACTGTGGTTCCACGTATAATATATAGAGAGAACCTCGGTTCCACCTATATAAATATAAAATATGTGACTGAGGTTCCACTTATAATATATAGAGAGAACCTCGGTTCCAGCATATAAATATAAAATATGTAACTAAGATGTTCTGAAAGGCATAGAATATTAATGTAATATAATTATAAATAAAGAATAATGAAATTAAGTGATTGTATCATTAAAATAATACATGAAAATGCAAAGGTCTGTGGTGCCCCATGTGAAAAATGGCGTATATAAACAAGTTGTGTCCAAAAACCTATATAGGGGAGTGGTGTTGCGCAAGGCAAGTTCATATGAGAGAAAATTAAAAATGAAAATTCATATGAATGTGGAGTGTTGCCTTGCCAGCATAGGTTATTAATATAATATAATAAAGAATAATGAAGTTAAGTGATTGTATTATATGTAATACATGACAATATATGGGTGAGTGGTTCCCTTTGGAAAAAATGGCGTATATAAAGAGATTGTGTCCAGAAACCTATATGGGAGTGGTGTTGCGCAAGGCAAGTTCATATGAGAGAAAATTAAAAATGAAAAATTCATATGAATGTGGAGTGTTGCCTTGCCAGCATAGGTTATTAATATGATATAATAAAGAATAATGAAATTAAATGATTGTATATTATATATATAGAGAATTTCGGTTCCACCTATATAAATATAAAATATGTGACTGAGGTTCCACTTATAATAATATATAGAGAGAACCTCGGTTCCACCTATATAAATTAAATATAAAATATGTGACTGAGGTTCCACTTATAATAATATATAGAGAGAACCTCGGTTCCACCTATATAAATATAAAATATGTGACCGAGGTTCCACTTATAATATATAGAGAGAACCTCGGTTCCACCTATATAAATATAAAATATGTGACTGAGGTTCCACTTATAAATAATATATAGAGAGAACCTCGGTTCCAGCATATAAATATAAAATATGTGACTGTGGTTCCACGTATAATATATAGAGAGAACCTCGGTTCCACCTATATAAATATAAAATATGTGACTGAGGTTCCACTTATAATATATAGAGAGAACCTCGGTTCCAGCATATAAATATAAAATATGTAACTAAGATGTTCTGAAAGGCATAGAATATTAATGTAATATAATTATAAATAAAGAATAATGAAATTAAGTGATTGTATCATTAAAATAATACATGAAAATGCAAAGGTCTGTGGTGCCCCATGTGAAAAATGGCGTATATAAACAAGTTGTGTCCAAAAACCTATATAGGGGAGTGGTGTTGCGCAAGGCAAGTTCATATGAGAGAAAATTAAAAATGAAAAATTCATATGAATGTGGAGTGTTGCCTTGCCAGCATAGGTTATTAATATAATATAATAAAGAATAATGAAATTAAGTGATTGTATATTATAT
>NW_025318850.1:0-7985 GCF_018153725.1 Drosophila mojavensis | reverse complement strand
GCCCTGCAGCTGCGCTCGCCTATATATTCCAGCAGTTGGCGCCGTTACCACCCACCATGGCCTCCATGGTGCCCACCCATCATCAACCTGATGATCACCGACCGATCAAGTCTACTCTTCCCTAGGAGGTTTGCAGGCCAGACATGCAAATAAGTATCAAATCTAATTATTATTAAAACTAGTCATTTGTATATGCCAAATAACACAATTAGAAATCGACTATTGCACTATTTACATGGAAGAGTAACTAAACAAAACATGTGCAACAACAATTTAGATATCTATTTACTACACAAAGTTTATTTTCAACACATTTGGTATATACATATGTGCATCGAACAGATAGAGTGGCGTAGCGCCTACAATATGCAATTTAAACGAACTTAAAACTAACTAAATTCATGCCCTGTTGGCTGCGGAGCCCACTTGGCTAATCCTCCTTGCTGCAGTGGATGTACTCTGCAAAGAAAAATCAATTTTAATAATCTTTTAACACTTTTATTAAATTTTTGCAAAATTCACTTACTTGCCAGTCAGTTTGCAATCTATGCAATTCAATTGTCTTCAATATTTGCGCTCCCTTTCATTTTGCTTTGCAGCAGCTATATTTATAAAAAGACTACAATTAATCAGCATTAATTTATAACATTATTAATATCGTTTAATTATCTTTTTATATTTATGCATTCCAATTAGCAGCATCAAATTTGCATCTAATGCAATTTACGATCAGCTGACTTTGTTCTGTTTTGATTATGTACTCCAATAAGTACATATATAAAGCCAGGGATGCATTATCACATGCACAATTGCACTTGCAATATTATGAATTGATATTGTTAAATCAAAATTGCTAAATGAATTTAAAAGCTATTTTTTATACAAATTATTAAATCCTGTGAATATTAAACTATATTTAATTAATTTAAAGCAACTATACTATAGCAGCAACTAAATGAAAACATATGCGATATATTGAACAATTATTGCTACGCATATACATTGTATATATGTAAACTAAACTTAATCATAATTAAAACTACTATATATAATTATTAAATAACATTAACTTTAGAACTTAATATCAATAATTTTGGCAAATTGTAAATTCTTATTGCTCATAGTCTTTGACTTGACATGTATGTAAGTACTTTCGATAACTCACCGATAACTATGTAACAACCTATTGCTGCACAAACATTGTATAGTAACAGCTGTGCGTATTCTTTTAGGCATTGCAACTCAAATGTAAACAATAAGGAAAATAATTATTTTTATTAATCTTTATTAACTTTCTGCAATTATAACTATTTTTTTTATACTCACAATGGAGAAAATGACCAGACTTTGTCTCGACTTTTCTAAAAAATTCCAATTAGCTACTTTGGGCTAATTTCTCGGTCATCTTGCAGATGCTTATTAATGAAAAAAGAAAATTGAATTATATTAATTAATGCTATCTATTACTATTGTAAAATTTTATATCTTATTTATCTAATTAATCTATTATCAGCTACTCAAGCACTTTATTATTATTTTGTATTATCTTTAAATTGCTCTTTTTATCTGTGTTATGTAACATTAAGCTGCGCTGTTATTTTTGTGCACTTATGGCCATTTAAATTAATTCATTTTATGAAAAGTTTCGGCAAATATTGACCTTCTGTATACTTCTAAGTATCTTATAGGCGCTACCTCATATTCTTAAGAAATGCTATTGTAAAAGTATTGTTTGAATAAAAATATCTCCGTACTACCTTCCCCTCGCCATGCAGCTGCTGGTCAGCTGATCATGTATGAGGAAGGAAGAAGCGGAGATGATATTGTGTGTTCTCTGGTAACATACGGATAGAAGATCTCTGACTTTTTCAGCTCAAAAGTTTATTTCAGCTTTATATATACATATATTGCAGCAGAACTGCTGCTCTTAATTGGCCTTGCATACTACAACATATGTACAATTTGAATGAGCCTGAAACTAACTAACTAAATAAATGCCCTATTGACCACGGAGCCCACTTGGCTTCAGTTCTCCTTGCTCTAGTGGTTGTACTCTGCAAAGAAAAATCAACGATAGAAATCTTTTAACACTTTTATTATGGCATTTAAGCAAAACTCACATACCAGCCAGTCTGATCACCAATCTATGCAATTCCTCTGTCTTCAGTTTCTGAGCTCCCTTGCATTTTTGCACTGCAGCAATATATATAAAAAGACGGCAATTAATCAGTATACATTTTTAATATTATTAATTTCTAACTTACTTACTTATTAATATTTATACATATGTCAATCAATTAACTTATCAAATTTGCATTTTAATGCAATTTTGCAATCAGCGACTTTATTTTTGTTTTTATTGTGTGCACTCCGATAGGTATTTACATATAACCAGGGATGCATCGTCACATGTACAATTGCACTTGCAATATATTGAATTAATACTTTTGAAATCAAAACTACTAAAAAACGAATTGAAAAGCTAATTTTATTCAAATTATTAAATCCACACAAACTTATAACTATATATAATTAAATTAAAAACAATTATATTATAGCAGCAACTAAATTAAAATATATGTATGCGTATATGCAATACATTACACTATTAAGACTTATATTATATGCATTGTAAATAATATCAAACCCAAACTTAATAATAATTAAAAATACTAGTAAATTAATTAATTACACTAACTCTAGATCTTATCGCCAATGGTTATTATCTATTGCTAATTCTTATTGTTCATAGTCTTTTACTTGCCATATATTCATGTTATTACATTCGATAACTCGCCGATAATTACATATGTAACAACTTTGCACTTTGTGGTGACGGTTATTTGCAATTCTTATAACCATTGAAACTTAAATGTAAATATGTAAAGTATATTATTATTCTTATCAATTTTTTATTAACTTTATGCAATTAAAACTATTTTTAACCTGCTACATGTAATGGAGAAAATGACCAGACCTTATCTCGACTTTTCTCTATAACTCCAATTGGCCACTTTTGAGCTGATTTCTCACTGCATCTTGCAGATGCTTATAAATGAGAAATATCTGAGATGCATATTAAATAATGCACCACTTCTTACTATTGTAAATGATAATCTTAATTAACTACTTGGTCTATTATCAGCTATTCAAGCACTCTTTTTGTATGTTATTACCTTAAATTTGCTCTCTTATCTTTTATATATTGTAAGAATTAAGCTGCACTGTTATTTTTGTGCACTTGTTGCTATTTAAATTAATTCACGACCCTGAAAAGTTACGACAAAATATCGACCTTTTGTATACTTTTAAGTATCTATAGGCATAATCATATTCTTAAAAATGCTGACCGCAAGGAAGTATTGTTTGAATAAAAAGTATCTCCCTCTCTCTTCCCTCGCCATGCAGCTGCAGGACAGCTGATCATGTTTGAGATGGGAAGAAGGGGAGATCATTATTGTGTGTTCTCTGGTAACATACGAACAGAAAAATAAGAAATTCAAAATTCGAAATCAAAAAAAAAAAAAAAAAGTTTATTATTAAAAGTGATGTATTTTGGCTTTTCATATTTTCTGGACTTTTTAACTTTATAAATAATAATTGTGCTTGGTCTCTTTTTGAGTCTAGGCACCTTTGACGTGTGTTGTTTCTTCCAAATGCTATTTTAGAAATGGATGACGCAAATTCATTGGATACCGACTCTTTTCATGGATGTCGAGGGCATTGGATGATTCAGAAAGATTCCAAAATGAACTGTGTATCTGATATTATTTACCTGATATGCTGTATATGGATAATATTGAAACTATTGAGGCTAGTCAGCGCTCAATAGCAGTCACTAAAGTTAGCAGATGCTAAATCGGGCGTGTAGTAACATGGTAATCAAATGAAGACCACAAGCGACCAAGCGTCCAACAAAAAAGGAGTTTGCTTAAAAACGACCAAAATCAGATCTAATGATGTTGCACCAAATGGAAACATTGGCAGTCCTCAAGTAGACTTGATTCGGATGATGAAACACGGAAGCTACTTGCAAAACTAAAACTAAATAAGTGATTCAGCTACGAATCAGTCAACAATTACCAATAAAAGGAAAGTTCAAAGGCCTTCACCTTATTCCGGATGTTCCCTATGATCATTCCATTCATTCAAAGATCAATAAAGTTATTGATCATACCTCTTATTTAGCCAAAGACTACCCTCAGGACGTGGATTGCGCATTCAGTGCTTGCTTAGCATTAATCCCCACTGGGAAGCTTATTCATCATTTTGAAGACATAAGCCTAGAATCTCATACTTTTCAAATCAAGTCTGAACGTGGATTCAGAATTCTTATTGAACATTTACATCAGTACACCAATTGAGTGGATCAAAGAGGAGCTTACCTAAGCTGGGGCATACAGTTCGATATGCAAATAACATCAAAGGTTCTCCTGGTCAGCCGCCAGCTTATTTGAAGTTGAAATTGAGTCTAAACTAACAATAGTGTGGTATATTGGATACTACCTTGCTGGGCCATCAGAAGGTCAAGATAGAGAAATCACTGCATAACTGATGCTGTGCGTGTCATCGTTAGTAAAAGTTTGGACACACTAAAAACTATTGCCGCAGGCCCTTTTGTTTACGTGTAAGTGTGGTATGAATCATCCTTCAACGGATTGTCCACGTCAGAAAGGCAGCTTGAGCCAACGCCAAAGTGTGCAGATGCCTTGGAGAGCATGTCGCCAACTATAAGGATTATGAAGTCCTTTAAGGAAGCTTGCAGATCGAATGTCTTCAAAAGCTTGCACAGCAAGCAAAAATAAACTTGTAGTTGATTTGTTACGTCAATATCGTTGGCAATAATGCTGCTATCGCTAAAGTGGTAAATAAGCATATTACCAAGTCGAGTATTCTGCTCTTTCAATCGCCAAGCAATCATACAGCAAGTGCTTTCCAGAAGTCATGAAGCTCAGTTACAGAAACAAAAGCATACTCATGACCATCAAAGAAAACTGGAACTTACTGGGGCAAGCAAAACAGCAGGTAAGCAAAAGATCACTGGTGTCAAGAAGAAGGGTCTAGTTATGCTTACATTCTGCGCTGAAGAAAATGGGCGTGCAAGCAGGATCAACTTCCCAGCGTATTCCTGGTCAGCGGCTAATTACGCGTCAACGGCTCAGATCAATATTGCCTTTAGTTTCGAATAATCAGGAACAGCGGCTACCTCGGCGATTAAATGATGATAGTCAGAACATGTTGATGATCATCATACTGATCAAAAGACTTTCAGAAATCTGTAGCCGTAGTAACGTTCAGTTAACAATCATGTATTAATGATATCAAATCATTAAATGATAAATTGGACACATTGATCAGCTTAATGCTTGTTTGATCGTATGCTTGGCAAATCCTGCTTAAGATAACAGCAACCTTGAAAAACTCAATTAAAATTGGATAATCTAGTCACTAACTACCATGCTAACTTCAGATGATGCATGAGTAATAAATGTCAAACTGGCATACATCTATAATGAGAATAGTTCTACTGTACACTGTAACTGTTAAAGAATTCTGGTATGCCAGATACAGCTATTCTACACAACAAACTGGGAAATTTAGTGTTGAATACGTCAAGCATAATGATATTGATATTATATTACTTTCAAACACGACTAAATAGTAATGACTTACTCAAAGATAAATGGATATCATGCTTGCACTTGTAAAATCATTTGTCAAATCGACGTAAAGGAGGGAGCTGCACCCAATTATTAAGCAGCAATTTCGACACAACCATCTGTGAAAGTCAATACTGAGCTTGTTCAATGCCTGCAGCCACTATCTTTCTGCCAAAAATATTTTCAATTTAATTTACATTCTCTTTGACATTGTCCCACCTCAACTTATCTGGCACTTGTATGACACAGTTTCACTAACCTTTTACCCAAAGTAATGGCAGCAATTCACCGCTGAGGTGATTCTGGAATGCAAAAACGCTGGTGGGGTAATACTAGATCATGTACTAGAAGTACTTTGGTTCAAAGTAAATATAATCTACTGGCTGAGCAAAATTAGCTCTGTTTCCGTATGATATGCGATCTGACTCTGCCATCTGCTATTGACTTTGCCGCATTTGTACGGAATCAATTCTGATTTGTTAAGTATACAAGTTGCCGGCGCAGATGAATTATTTATCTACGATCATCTACCGCTCTTGATAAAATTAGCTCTGTTAAAGACTGGAGTCGTAAGCAAGGAAATGTGAAAGCTATCTTCTTCCGAAGAATGCTAATATTCCAACGTTTCAAAAGATTAAATGATTTTCATTCTGCTAAATACTGAAATCAAGAATAGTGAAAATGTTGAAGATGCTGCTGCAATATTGAGCAAATATCGTGAAGCGCTGCTATCAGCACATTAATATGATTCCCAATACTAAGAGCATGACCGTGGGCACATTAGCAACAACGGCACCAAAAATTAGCTATTATGTCCTGGTTATGATTAAAAGGGAGAGCTTATAAAAAAGATACCTGAAAAATCTGTCGTGATCGAAACCTTACGCTAAACTGGTGCTCAACAAGATTGACCGACAGTAAAAAGTACGCCGATAAGGAAGCTAAAAACAGAAATATAGATAGGTTAATCAATCATATTGATCCTAACGATAGTGCATGAAGAAGTTATGGCGAGTCACAAATTTGTTAAAAGCTTGTGATTACTGACTTACCGCTTAAAGATTTGTTGATGTAAGTCCACGCACAGCTGTGAACGAAAAAGGCCATGCCATTGAGGTGTAAAACCTCTGAGGGAAAGCAAGAATCTTTGCTCTTCATCTTGAAGGTTCCGAAGCTCAACACCCAACCACTGCAGTCAAAGAGGATAAAGAGGACATTAGATCAATGCTTGCAGATTTAGACAGTGATAGCTTGCCTCTAATGCAATTTCGACCTATACTTGTTCGGGAAGTTATGGCCATAATCAATGATATTTCAAATTAAAAGTCTTACCAGGTTTGAACTTCATTGACCGCTGGACACTCAAAGCACTTCCTCTAAAGGCACTGCACAGCCCATTTAACTCTTATATATTCAACAGTGCGCTCAGATTTGGTTACGCTTTCAACTTCGATGGAAATGCGCAAAGTCAGAATGATAGTTAAACCTGGTAAGCCAGCCCATGAGCTGACTTCCTACAGGCCAATCAGCTTACTCTCAGGCTATCAAATCCATGAGGCTAATTATGAATAGGCTATTTGGTTTTCTTAAGGCAATGCCTGATCACCAATTTGGCTCGTGAGTCCCGGCATTCACAGAGACAGCAGCTTGGTGGGTATGCACTCCAGTTGTTATGGAAGCTTTTGAAGATAGTATTTCTGCTCAGCCGTCTATCTGGATTCATTTCTGAAAACTTTTGATGCGTGTCTGGCACCCCAGGGCTTCTATGTTCAAAGCTAAAAAAGAAGTTACTACCAAATGTACTATTTAACATCCCTACATAGTTATCTCAAAAAATCATTACACATTTATAATTGAATCTGGTAATTCGATGGCACACGATCAAAGTGTTAAACAAATCGCTGGTGTTCCACAGGAGGCGTTTTGAGCCCAATTCTGTATAATTTCACTGCGGACATGCCACTACCAGCCACTTATCAGCGCTCGACGTCCAACTGCACGCATGATGCTGGAACATATGCTGATGACACTGCAATTCTCTCATTTAATATTAGTTTGACACATGCTGGCAACACCTTAATCATTATCTCAACATTTCACGAATGGACAAAAATGGTGCGTATCAAACTCAACTATTTCAAAACAGTTCGCCTTGATACATTCAATTTCGACAAAGTACAATAGATCATCAAGTATTGTCACAGTACGGGTAATAATATTGACAACAAAACATGCATAAATATTTAGGCATACAGCTGGATAACAAACTGTTGTTAAAAACTCATATATTAATAATATAATTGGCAAGCTTAGAACGAGAACTAA
>NW_025318849.1:0-861 GCF_018153725.1 Drosophila mojavensis | reverse complement strand
TTTTCTGTTCGTATAATACCACAAAGAACACACATTAGTGATCTCCGCCTCTTCCCATTCTCGTACATGAACAGCTGACCTGCAGCTGCATGATTGAGGGAAGAGTACCGAGGAGACTACTCTTTGATTTATACTTCACAATAGCATTTTTTTTTATAAAATATAAATGGCGCCTATGAGATAAAATCTAAAAAAAAAAAGGACTATATTTGTCGAAACTTTTCATTAAATGATTAAATTTAAATGGCCATAAGTGCAAAAAATAACAGTGCAGCTTTAATGTTACAAAAATGAAAAAAAAAGCAAAATTAAAGATAATTAAAATAACAATAAAGTGCTTGAGTAGCTGATAAAATACTAATTAGATGTAATAAGATATAAATTTTACAATAGTAATAGATAGCATAATTAGTATAATTCAATTTTCTTTTCCATTATAAGCATCTGCAAAAGATGACTGAGAAATTAGCCCAGAGTAGCTAATTGGGAATTATGGACAAAAAAATCAAAGTCTTGGTCATTTTTCTCCAATATTGGAGGCTATAAGCTAAAAATAGTTTGAAAATTACAGAAAATTAATGATAATTAATATAGATAATTATTTTCTTTTCATTTACATTTAAGTTGCAATAGCTAAAAGAATATGCACAACTGTCACCATGCAATGTTTGTGCAGTGCAGGTTGGCAGATTAGTTGATCGGGGAGCACACGAGAGTAACTGGCTATATATGGCGTGTCAAAGACTATGAAACAACAAGAATTAACAATTGATAATAATTATTTATATTAAAGTTCCAAAGTTCATGTTACAATTAATTATATACCAGTATTAATTATTATTGCTGTTTACATATTTACAA
>NW_025318848.1:0-22836 GCF_018153725.1 Drosophila mojavensis | reverse complement strand
TGGTCTGTATAATAAACTGGAAAGATTTTGAATCCCAAACAGGATACCAGTTCCAGAAGAGATGACGTTTCCAGACAGGATGCCATTCCTAATCAAGATATCTATACATTCACTAACACATAATTAATCAAACTACTTTTGTATTTCACTTCACATTTAATGTAACACTCACATTTGAGACCTACACACAATAGGCGTCAACAAATTTACTATATTATACAGTAGTATAGCAGTAAATAAATAAATATAGTCAGTCAGTCAGCCTCATGCGGACCTGACTATTCAAATCAAAAAAAAAAAAAAAAAAAAAAAAAAACATTTAATGTAACACTCACATTTGAGACCTACACACAATAGGCGTCAACAAATTTACTATATTATACAGTAGTATAGCAGTAAATAAATAAATATAGTCAGTCAGTCAGCCTCATGCGGACCTGACTATTCAAATCAAAAATCAAAAAATGCCCACACAACTGCCTCTGCTCCCAAGCAACAACAACAACAGCAACACCAGCAGCAACAACAACAACAACAACAGCAACACCAGCAGCAACAACAACAACAACAACAGCCAACTAAGGCAAGAATACCGGCAATATTCTTGCCCCAAATGGACGACATACTGCCACTAATCAACAAACTACACAGCCATCCAGCAGTTGGCGGTTTCACCACTAGCACCGCCACACGCAGTAATAGTGCTGGCGTCACTATCTACAGCGATGATATGGCCACACACAGAGCCATTGTAGATTTCCTGACTGCTGAGAACGTACAGATGTACACCCACCAGTCACACCATCAGAATGGATATCGAGTGGTAATCAAAAAACTACACCACTCGACACCCTGTGACTGGCTGAGAGTCAAGCTGTCGGAGCTGGGCTTCGTGGTACGTTTCATACGTGCCATGAGGCATCGGTTCACTGGCATGCCACTAAACGTCTTTGAGGTTGAGCTGCAGCCAATGCCCGATGGCAGCCATCTCAAGATATGTGAACTCGATACGATCAGCAATCAACAGGTGCTAGTTGAGAGGCAGGCGAAGGCCATCGATCCGGCCCAGTGCCATCGATGCCAGGCGTTACTGTCGACGCCCATACAGATGCATGAAATGTGCCGGCTCTCATGCATCCACTGAGTGCACCAAAGCACGAGATGCACCCGCAAAGTGCTTCAACTGTGGAGGTGCACATGTATGCTGCTATAAAGGCTGCCCTAAATACAAAGAGGCTCGAAATAGGCTACTAGCTGTAAGGTACTTACCGACAAACGAGCTGCAGCAAAAGCAACAACAACAATAGCAACACCAACAACAGCGCCAAGATCGACCACAGACTGACAAAAACAGCAACGCACAAAAGAGACGCCAATAAATCCAGGCACAAAGCGCAAGCTGACATACAGCAGCGTGGTGCATGGATCGTATAAAACAACAAAGCCACTGCCGCAACACCAACAGCAAAACCAGCAACAACAACAACAACAACTACAACGACAAAGACAGACGCGACGACACCACCAACAACAGCAACCCCAAACACCAATCACAAAGCCCACCAACCGCACCACTAACACACAGCGATACTCAATAAACCACAAAGAGAAACGCCCAACAACAACAACAACCGTCTCCAATGGACGTAATCCAGCAGCAAGGCACTTAACTAGGCTGCAACAGAAGCTAAAGGACGAGCAAGCCAAGTAGCCTTGAAGAGCTACTTGAACAAAACAAGGCCATGTTCGAGAGGCTGGAGAAACAAATTGAACAAATTATGACTATAGTTATTACTTTATTGAACTCAAACAAACAAAAACAACAGTCATGGATGCAGGTGAGCCAATGCAGGAGAGGACTCCAAGGCGCGAAGAGGTTGACCTCCGAGAGCTGATGGACCTCAGCGACGAGTGCGAGGCGGTCTCAGCGATGACGTCATCAAGCTGGCGTATCAGCTCCACAACTACTAGTAAAACTACGCCAACGAGCGTAGCAATGTACTAGGTAGCTTACATCAACATTTGTGATGCCAATAAGCTTACCTGCAATGAGAAAAATTAAAAAAATCATCTAATTAATAACAATATTAGAACAAGCAAAAATTTAAAATATACACTTACCTGCAAAACGGACAAAAATTCGAAGAGGAAATGAGAAAAATAAAAAGAACTCACAAATTAACAAATTTAAACAACAAACAACAAAACAGAAAACAACACAAAATGCACTTATCTTCAAAACGGCCAAGCATCCACAGAAGACTACCAATTAACGACCCTGAAACAAGAAAAATCAAAAATGAGAAAAAAAAAATAAAAACAGCAAATCAATAATATTGAAAAAAAAGGAAAAAATATATATACATAAAATAAAAAAAAAGGAAAAAAATTAAATAAAGCAAAAAAGAAATATAAAAAAAAAAAGAAATAAAAGAATATATATATATATATATATATATATATATATATAATTTCATTTTATTATTGCAAAAACAAACAAACAAAAACAAAGCAAAATAATATTATTTTATTATTGCACCACTAATGAAATATTTCTATTTCTTCTTCACTGCAATTCACACAAATGTACATACTTGATTCTTAATATGTATATTTGTGAGAATAGTTATGCGTATGCAAGCTAATGCATATGCTGTACTCACCCATGCCCACTGCAACAACTGGACGGCGCCACAGACGGGAGGGGGTCAGACAGCTGGACTGGCTGTTCTTCCCCCTCTCCAACACTACACTTGACGACGATCAGCAGATGAGAACTGCAGCCCGATGCCCCATCCCAATTGGACCCTCATGGATTCCAGCGATTACCTGAAAAGAGAAGAAAAAAAGAGAGAGAATTAGTAAATAATCTATGTAAATTGTATTTATGTTAGCCGTTAAGTCTTGCAGTTTTGTCTTGTTTCGTAGTCTTTTGATTTCACATATCGCTTCGTGAAAGTAATGACTTGAATTAAGTATAAGAGAATTCTGAAAGAGAGAATTTGTAACTGCCGCTTCACGGCAGGCAATTAACTGGCGCATACTCCACTGCTGACTGTTCGAGTGCGCAGACTTGCCGTTCTGTCCGCCTCGCTGCCGGTGGGCGCGCGCCGCGAAAAGCACTCTGTGCAATAGCTAATACTTAAACTATATATAATTGCGCTCATGTGTGCCGGAGGAGAACACGAGATCACTGGACTGCATGATCTGCTGATCCCCACCGTGCCTGGACGACTGAAGAAATGCTGCAGCTGCTGCCCTTTATATAGGGCGACTGAGACTCAAATTCAAGATCGCACTCAAATTTTGAGCTCGTTGCATTTGAGCTTTAGTTGACCACTGGGAAGACTCTCTGCTGCTGCTTTCTAGCTTCTGACAAATGATTCAGTGGCTCAGTCACTCTGTCATTTCGTAGCTCTGTCAGTCAGTCGTCCTGATATTTAGTGGATCTGTCACTCTGTCATTTCGTCGCTCTGTCAGTCAGTCGTCCTGTTGTTCAGTGTTTCTGTCACTCTGTCGATTCGTCGCTCTGTCAGTCAGTTGTATTGTTATACCCTGAACCCATTTTCAATGGGAAATCAGGGTATAATGGTTTTGTGGAAATGTATGTAACAGGCAGAAGGAGGCGTGGCAGACCCCACAAAGTCCCTGTCCGTCTGTCCGTCTGTCCGTCCGTCCGTCTGTCCGTCTGTCCGTATGTATGAATGCGTCGATTTCAGAAGATATAAGAGCTAGAGACTTCAAATTTTTTTTTAAATGTTCGTAATTACAGCGCGCATATCAAGTTTATCATTAAAAATCGATAACTCATCCCGATCTTTTTTTATCGATAAAAAACCTTATCGAAAACCAGTTATAAAATTATTTCTTCTACACCTTTATTGCTAGAGTCTCCAAATTTTTAATGTATGCCTATATGCAATTTATACAATTTCGGTTTTTGTTAAAATTAACCCCCCACCCTTAAATTCACCCCCTCACCCTCACTTTTGTAAAAAGCGTATTTCAAATACTAGAGACTTGTGCTTTGGCAATTACATGCATATCCATGTCATAATCATAATCTGAAAGTTTCATGAAGATCGTACGTCCACAAAAAAGTTATTAAGCAATTAAGTTCTCATAGTAAGCGCTCACTGCCGCCCATGCGTGTTTATGCTTGTGTGTGTATATGTATGTAATTGTTTGTGTATGTGTGTGTGTGTGTGTGTGTGTATGTGTGTATGTATGTGTGTGTATGTGTATGTATGCCTGTGTGTGCGTGCGTGCGTGCGTGTGTGTGTGTGTGTGCGTGTTTCTTGTGTAAGCTGAAAGACGCGAAAAATTATTGAAGTAGCTATTACTCCAAGGATTCAGGGGATCTCGTAGTCGATTAGTCTCGACTAGAGCTTTTTTACTTCTTTTTCAGTGGCTCTGTCACTCTGTCATTTCGTCGCTTTGTCAGTCAGTTGTATTGTTGTTCAATGGCTCTGTCACTCTGTCGCTCGGGCATTTTGTCGCTCTGTCAGTCAGTTCTACTGTTGTTCAGTGGCTCTGTCACTTTGTTGCTCGGTCATTTCGTCGCTGTCAGTCAGTCGTCCTGTTGTTTAGTGGCTCTGTCACTCTGTCATTTCGTTGTTCAGTGGCTCTGTCACTCTGTCATTTCGTCGCTCTGTCATGTTGTCGCTCTGTCAGTGGCACTGTCGTTTTGTCGATTTGTTGCTCAGTCACTTCTGACGGTCCGTCAATCCGTTATACACTTCAGTTCACTTCACTGGACTGCATGATCTGCTGATCCCCACCTTGCCTGGACGACTGAAGAAATGCTGCAGCTGCTGCCCTTTATATAGGGCGACTGACACTCAAATTCAAGATCGCACTCAAATTTTGAGCCCGTTGCATTTGAACTTTAGTTGACCACTGGGAAGAATCTCTGCTGCTGCTTTCTAGCTTCGTTTTACTGAAATATAACTGACAAATGATTCAGTGGCTCAGACACTCTGTCATTTCGTCGATCTGTCAGTCAGTCGTCCTGTTGTTCAGTGGCTCTGTGACTCTGTCATTTTGTCGCTCTGTCAGTCAGTTGTACTGTTGTTCAGTGACTCAGCCACTCTGTCATTTCGTCGCTTTGTCAGTCAGTTGTATTGTTGTTCAGTGGCTCTGTCACTCTGTCGCTCGGTCATTTTGTCGCTCTGTCAGTCAGTTGTATTGTTGTTCAGTGGCTCTGTCACTCTGTCGTCCGGTCATTTTGTCGCTCTGTCAGTTAGTTGTACTGTTGTTCAGTGGCTCTGTCGTCCTGTTCACTCTTTCATCTCGTCACTATGTCAGTCATTTGCATTGTTGTTCAGTGGCTCTGTCACTCTGTCATTTCGTCGCTCTGTCAGTCAGTCATCCTGTTGTTCAGTGTCTCTGTCACTCTGTCATTTTGTCGCTCTGTCAGTCAGTTGTACTGTTGTTCAGTGGCTCTGTGACTCTGTCATTTCGTCGCTCTCTCATGTTGTCGCTCTGTCAGTGGCACTGTCGTTTCGATCGATTTGTTGCTCAGTCACTTCTGTCGGTCCGTCGATCCGTTATACACTTCACTTCACTTCACTGGACTGCATGATCTGCTGATCCCCACCGTGATTGGACGACTGAAGAAATGCTGCAGCTGCTGCCCTTTATATAGGGCGACTGAGACTCAAATTCAAGATCGCACTCAAATTTTGAGCCCGTTGCATTTGAGCTTTAGTTGACCACTGGGAAGACTCTCTGCTGCTGCTTTCTAGCTTCGTTTTACTGAAATATAACTGACAAATGATTCAGTGGCTCAGTAACTCTGTCATTTCGTCGCTCTGTCAGTCAGTCGTCCTGTGTTCAGTGGCTCTGTCATTTCATCGCTCTGTCAGTCAGTTATACTGTTGTTCAGTGACTCTGTCATTTTGTCATTTTGTCGCTCTGTCAGTCAGTTGTAGTGTTGATCAGTGATTCTGTCATTCTGTCATTATGTCGCTTTCTCAGTCAGTCGTCCTGTTGTTCAGTGGCTCTGTTATTTCGTCGCTCTGTCAGTCAGTCGTCCTGTCAGTCAGTTGTAGTGTTGATCATTGATTCTGTCATTCTGTCATTTTGTCGCTTTGTCAGTCACTCGTCCTGTTGTTCAGTGGCTCTGTTATTTCGTCGCTCTGTCAGTCAGTCGTCCTGTTGTTCAGTGACTCTGTCATTCTGTCATTTTGTCGCTCTGTCAGTCAGTCGTCCTGTTGTTCAGTGACTCTGTCATTCTGTCATTTTGTCGCTCTATCAGTCAGTCGTCCTGTTGTTCAGTGACTCTGTCATTCTGTCATTTTGTCGCTCTATCAGTCAGTCGTCCTGTTGTTCAGTGGCTCTGTCACTCTGTCATTTCGTGGCTCTGTCAGTCAGTTGTAGTGTTGATCATTGATTCTGTCATTCTGTCATTTTGTCGCTTCGTCAGTCAGTCGTCCTGTTGTTCAGTGGCTCTGTTATTTCGTCGCTCTGTCAGTCAGTCGTCCTGTTGTTCAGTGACTCTGTCATTCTGTCATTTTGTCGCTCTATCAGTCAGTTGTCCTGTTGTTCAGTGACTCTGTCATTCTGTCATTTTGTCGCTCTATCAGTCAGTCGTCCTGTTGTTCAGTGACTCTGTCATTCTGTCATTTTGTCGCTCTATCAGTCAGTCGTCCTGTTGTTCAGTGGCTCTGTCACTCTGTCATTACGTCGCTTTGTCAGTCAGTTGTATTGTTGTTCAGTGGCTCTATCACTCTGTCATTTCGTCACTATGTCAGTCAGTTGTATTGTTGTTCAGTGGCTCTGTCACTCTGTCATTTCGTCACTATGTCAGTCAGGTTTATTGTTGTTCAGTGGCTCTGTCACTCTGTCATTTCGTCACTATGTCAGTCAGTTGTATTGTTATTCAGTGGCTCTGTCACTCTGTCATTTCGTCACTATGTCAGTCAGGTTTATTGTTGTTCAGTGGCTCTGTCACTCTGCCATTTCGTCACTATGTCAGTCAGTTGTATTGTTATTCAGTGGCTCTGTCACTCTGTCGCTCGGTCATTTTTTTCGCTCTGTCAATCAGTTGTATTGTTGTTCAGTGGCTCTGTCACTCTGTCATTTTGTCGCTCTGTCAGTCAGTCATCCTGTTGTTCAGTGGCTCTGTCGTCCTGTTCACTCTATCATTTCGTCACTATGTCAGTCAGTTGTACTGTTGGTCAGTGGCTCTGTCACTCTGTCATTTAGTCGCTCTGTCAGTCAGTCATCCTGTTGTTCAGTGGCTCTGTCACTCTGTCATTTAGTCGCTCTGTCAGTCAGTCATCCTGTTGTTCAGTGGCTCTGTCGTCCTGTTCACTCTATCATTTCGTCACTATGTCAGTCAGTTGTATTGTGAAGACGTTCATTACGGACATGGAAACAGACGAAGACATACAATTGGTATGATCAACCAAGCCTTTGGAAAATCTGACCTAAGTCGAGAATTCCATTGGAGTACAAAATCGCTAACATCAATTCTTGCTATAATTTCTTCATGTTGTATTGTTTTTTATTGGCTCTGTCACTCTGTCATTTCGTAGCTCTGTCAGGTCGTCCTGTTGTTCAGTGGCTCTGTCGCTCGGTCATTTTGTCGCTATGTCAGTCAGTCATCCTGTTGTTCAGTGGCTCTGTCACTCTGTCATTTTGTCGCTCTGTCAGTCAGTTGTACTGTTATTCAGTGGCTCTATCACTCTGTCATTTCGTCGCTCTGTCAGTCAGTTGTACTGTTGTTCAGTGACTCAGTCACTCTGTCATTGCGTCGCTCTGTCAGTCAGTTGTATTGTTGTTCAGTGGCTCAGTCACTCTGTCATTTCGTCGCTCTGTCAGTCAGTTGTATTGTTGTTCAGTGGCTCTGTCACTCTGTCATTTCGTCGTTCAGTCAGTCAGTCGCCCTGTTGTTCAGTGACTCTGTCACTCTGTCATTTCGTCGCTCTGTCAGTGGCACTGTCGTTTTGTCGATTTGTTACTCAGTCAGTTCTGTCGGCCCGTCTATCCGTTATACTTCACTTCACTTCACTGGACTGCATGATCTGCTCATCCTGTTGTTCAGTGACTGTCACTTTGTCGCTCGGTCAATTCGTCGCTGTCAGTCAGTCGTCCTGTTGTTTACAGGCTCTGTCATTTCGTTGTACTGTTGTTCAGTGGCTCTGTCACTCTGTCATTTCGTCGGTCTTTTAGTCAGTTGTACTGTTCTTCAGTGGCTCTGTCATGTTGTCGCTCTTTTTTTTTTTTTTTTTTTGTATATTTATTTTAAGCGCTGAATCTGTTCAATGCAAGTTTAGTACCTTAACAACACAATTAGATTATTTATATAGAACCTAACCTTCTGATGTATTCAGGAGGACTTTCAAATATATATTTACAAGTATCCTTAAACTAAACTTATCTAATATTTTTGGCAAAACCCAAGCGTTTTAATCGCCTTAGTGGTCTCGCAGGAAGCAATCTTCTCGCTAGTCTGCTCCGGGTCTAGCCAGTCTGTCACTATATCGGCTAGTGTGTCTCCCAATCTGTTCCTCCACAGTAAACAGTTTCAGATCTCGATGTAGAGTTGAGCCGCGCACATACCATGGGCAGTTTGTAATTTGCATTGTCGTTTTGTCGATTTGTTGCTCGGTGTCGAGTGCCAATCAAAACGAAAAAGTATTGCAGCCTTTCGGGCTGCCTCAAAAACGGCAATCAAATGCAGCAACAAATGCATGCCCACACAACTGCCTCTGCTCCCAAAGCAACAACAACAACAGCAACACCAGCAGCAACAACAACAACAACAACAGCAACACCAGCAGCAACAACAACAACAACAACAGCCAACTAAGGCAAGAATACCGGCAATATTCTTTGCCCCAAATGGACGACATACTGCCACTAATCAACAAACTACACAGCCATCCAGCAGTTGGCGGTTTCACCACTAGCACCGCCACACGCAGTAATAGTGCTGGCGTCACTATCTACAGCGATGATATGGCCACACACAGAGCCATTGTAGATTTCCTGACTGCTGAGAACGTACAGATGTACACCCACCAGTCACACCATCAGAATGGATATCGAGTGGTAATCAAAAAACTACACCACTCGACACCCTGTGACTGGCTGAGGAGTCAAGCTGTCGGAGCTGGGCTTCGTGGTACGTTTCATACGTGCCATGAGGCATCGGTTCACTGGCATGCCACTAAACGTCTTTTGAGGTTGAGCTGCAGCCAATGCCCGATGGCAGCCATCTCAAGATATGTGAACTCGATACGATCAGCAATCAACAGGTGCTAGTTGAGAGGCAGGCGAAGGCCATCGATCCGGCCCAGTGCCATCGATGCCAGGCGTTACTGTCGACGCCCATACAGATGCATGAAATGTGCCGGCTCTCATGCATCCACTGAGTGCACCAAAGCACGAGATGCACCCGCAAAGTGCTTCAACTGTGGAGGTGCACATGTATGCTGCTATAAAGGCTGCCCTAAATGAAAGAGGCTCGAAATAGGCTACTAGCTGTAAGGTACTTACCGACAAACGAGCTGCAGCAACAGCAACAACAACAATAGCAACACCAACAACAGCGCCAAGATCGACCACAGACTGACAAAAACAGCAACGCAAAAAAGAGACGCCAATAAATCCAGGCACAAAGCGCAAGCGACATACAGCCAGCGTGGTGCATGGATCGTATAAAAAACAACAAAGCCACTGCCGCAACACCAACAGCAAAACCAGCAACAACAACAACAACAACTACAACGACAAAGACAGACGCGACGACACCACCAACAACGCAACCCCAAACACCAATCACAAAGCCCACCAACCGCACCACTAACACACAGCGATACTCAATAAACCACAAAGAGAAACGCCCAACAACAACAACAACCGTCTCCAATGGACGTAATCCAGCAGCAAGGCAACCTGAAAAGAAGAAACAAGTAAGAAAGCTCTAGTCGAGACTGCTCGACTACGAGATCCCCTGAACCCTTGGAGCAATAGATATTTCAATAATTTTTCGCGACTTTCAGTTTACACAAGAAACACGCACACACACACACACACACGCACGCACACACAGGCATACATACACACATACATACAAACATACCCACACACACACATACACAAACAATTACATACATATACACACACAAGCATAAACACGCATGGGCGGCAGTGAGCGCTTACTATGAGAACTTAATTGTTTAATAACTTTTTTTATGGACGTACGATCTTCATGAAACTTTCAGATTATGATTATGACATGGATATGCATGTAATTGCCAAAGCACAAGTCTCTAGTATTTGAAATACGCTTTTTACAAAAGTGAGGGTGAGGGGGTGAATTTAAGGGTGGAGGGTAAAACCGAAATTGTATAAATTGCATATAAGCATACATAAAAAATTTGGAGACTCTAGCAATAAAGGTGTAGAAGATATAATTTTATAACTGGGTTTCGATAAGGTTTTTTATCGATAAAAAAAGATCGAGATGAGTTATCGATTTTTAATGATAAACTTGATATGCGCGCTGTAATTACGGACATTTAAAAAAAAATTTGAAGTCTCTAGCTCTTATATCTTCTGAAATCGACGCGTTCATACATACGGACAGACGGACATACGGACAGACGGACAGACAGACGGACAGGGCCAAATCAACTCAGCTCGTCACCCTGATCAAGAATATATATACTTTGTGGGGTCTGCCACGCCTCCTTCTCCCTGTTACATACATTTCAACAAAACCATTATACCCTGATTTCCCATTGAAAATGGGTTCAGGGTATAAAAAGAGAGAATTGGTAAATAATCTATGTAAATTGTATTTATGTTAGCTGTTAAGTCTTGCAGTTTTGTCTTGTTTCGTAGTCTTTTGATTTCACATATCACACTTCTGCATGGCGCCTGCGTGTGACCATTGTCGGATAGGTCAATACAAAAAAAAATGCTGAAAAAAAATACTAGAAAACTGTAGGCAAATTAGCATAACGTAAGCAGCACAAAACACAAAGCAACTAGGGCATTCGATATGTTATCGGGCCAAGCAACATCGATATCAACGTGCGATAAATGCAGTAATTTAAATTCAAATATGTTGCTTCGTGAAAGTAATGACTTGAATTAAGTATAAGAGAATTCTGAAAGAGAGAATTTGTAACTGCCGCTTCACGGCAGGCAATTGGCTGGCGCATACTCCACTGCTGACTATTCGAGTGCGCAGACTTGCCGTTCTGTCCGCCTCGCTGCCGGTGGGCGCGCGCCGCGAAAAGCACTCTGTGCAATAGCTAATACTTAAACTATATATAATTGCGCTCATGTGTGCCGGAGGAGAACACGAGAACACTGGACTGCATGATCTGCTGATCCCCACCGTGCTGCAGCTGCTGCCCTTTATATAGGGCGACTGAGACTCAAATTCAAGATCGCACTCAAATTTTGAGCTCGTTGCATTTGAGCTTTAGTTGACCACTGGGAAGACCCTCTGCTGCTGCTTTCTAGCTTCGTTTTACTGAAATATAACTGACAAATAATTCAGTGGCTCAGTCACTCTGTCATTTCGTCGCTCTGTCAGTCAGTTGTAGTGTTGTTCAGTGACTCTGTCATTCTGTCATTTTGTCGCTTTGTCAGTCAGTCGTCCTGTTGTTCAGTGGCTCTGTTATTTCGTCGCTCTGTCTGTCAGTCAGTATTCCTGTTGTTCAGTGACTCTGTCATTCTGTCATTTTGTCGCTCTGTCAGTCAGTTGTATTGTTGTTCAGTGGCTCAGTCACTCTGTTATTTCGTCACTATGTCAGTCAGTTGTATTGGTGTTCAGTGGCTCTGTCACTCTGTCATTTCGTCGCTCTGTCAGTCAGTTGTATTGTTGTTCAGTGGCTCAGTCACTCTGTCATTTCGTCACTATGTCAGTCAGTTGTATTGTTGTTCAGTGGTTCTGTTACTCTGTCATTTCGTCGCTCTGTCAGTCAGTCGTCCTGTTGTTCAGTGGCTCTGTCACTTTGTCGCTCGGTCATTTCGTCGCTGTCAGTCAGTCGTCCTGTTGTTCAGTGACTCTGTCATTCTGTCATTTTTTCGCTTTGTCAGTCAGTCGTCCTGTTGTTTAGAGGCTCTGTCATTTCGTTGTACTGTTGTTTAGTGGCTCTGTCACTCTGTCATTTCGTCGCTCTTTTAGTCAGTTGTACTGTTCTTTAGTGGCTCTGTCACTCTGTCAGTCCGTTGTACTGTTGTTCAGTGGCTCTATCACTATGTCAGTCAGTTGTATTGGTGTTCAGTGGCTCTTCACTCTGTCATTTCGTCGCTCTGTCAGTTAGTCGTCCTGTTGTTCACTGGCTCTGTCACTCTGTCATTTCGTCGCTCTGTCATGTTGTCGCTCTGTCAGTGGCACTGTCGTTTTGTCGATTTGTTGCTCTGTCAGTCAGTTGTACAGTTGTTCAGTGACTCTGACATTCTGTCATTTTGTCGCTTTGTCAGTCAGTCGTCCTGTTGTTCAGTGGCTCTGTTATTTCGTCGCTCTGTCTGTCAGTCAGTATTCCTGTTGTTCAGTGACTCTGTCACTCTGTGAATCTGTCACTCGGTCATTTCGTCGCTCTGTCAGTCCGTCATACTGTTGTTCAGTTTTTCTGTCACTTTGTCATTTCGTTGTACTCTTCTTTAGTGGCTCTGTCACTCTGTCATTTCGTCACTCAGTCATGTTGTCGCTCTGTCAGTCAGTCGCCCTGTTGCTCAGTGACTCTGTCACTCTGTGAATCTGTAACTCGGTCATTTCGTCGCTCTGTCAGTTAGTCGTCCTGTTGCTCACTGGCTCTGTCACTCTGTCATTTTGTCGCTCTGTCATGTTGTCGCTCTGTCAGTGGCACTGTCGTTTTGTCGATTTGTTGCTCTGTCAGTCAGTTGTACAGTTGTTCAGTGACTCTGACATTCTGTCATTTTGTCGCTTTGTCAGTCAGTCGTCCTGTTGTTCAGTGGCTCTGTTATTTCGTCGCTCTGTCTGTCAGTCAGTATTCCTGTTGTTCAGTGACTCTGTCACTCTGTGAATCTGTCACTCGGTCATTTCGTCGCTCTGTCAGTCCGTCATACTGTTGTTCAGTTTTTCTGTCACTTTGTCATTTCGTTGTACTCTTCTTTAGTGGCTCTGTCACTCTGTCATTTCGTCACTCTGTCATGTTGTCGCTCTGTCAGTGGCACTGTCGTTTCGATCGATTTGTTGCTCAGTCACTTCTGTCGGTCCGTCGATCCGTTATACACTTCACTGCACTTCACTGGACTGCATGATCTGCTGATCCCCACCGTGCCTGGACGACTGAAGAAATGCTGCAGCTGCTGCCCTTTATATAGGGCGACTGAGACTCAAATTCAAGATCGCACTCAAATTTTGAGCTCGTTGCATTTGAGCTTTAGTTGACCACTCGGAAGACCCTCTGCTGCTGCTTTCTAGCTTCGTTTTACTGAAATATAACTGACAAATAAATCAGTGGCTCAGTCACTCTGTCATTTCGTCGCTCTGTCAGTCAGTTGTACTGTTGTTCAGTGCCTCTGTCACTCTGCCATTTCGTCGATTTGTCAGTCAGTCGTCCTGTTGTTCAGTGGCTCTGTCGTCCTGTTCACTCTTTCATTTCGTCACTATGTCAGTCAGTTGTATTGTTGTTCAGTGGCTCTGTCACTCTGTCATTTCGTCGCTCTGTCAGTCAGTCGTCCTTTTGTTCAGTGTCACTTTGTCGCTCGGTCATTTCGTCGCTGTCAGTTAGTCGTCCTGTTGTTTAGAGGCTCTGTCATTTCGTTGTACTGTTGTTTAGTGGCTCTGTTGTAGTATGCATACATATTGAATGTCAATTGAAACTAGAGTACTTAAAGAGTACGCACTGTAACACTTTGTTGCTGTGTTGATGTAAACATAAACCCGGTCTTTAACCCGCGGCCGAAATATGGGTCGGTCGTCGCTCTCCCAGAATATGCAAGTGTCAGCATTCTGCTGAGACGCGCCGACCACTTGACAGAACTCAAGTGTATGCATATGCACAATCGCCCCAGCTCAAGAGAGAGCATAAATATACTTATAACATATACACATATGATATACATAAATGAAACATACATAACAGTCTCTCTGCTGCCCAAAACCTTATGTTTCGCGGCGACGAGACTTAGGCTTATTTAGAACCTAAGTAGAATGTTTAAGGTCAGATACAACTGAGCGTTGGAAGCGGCAACACTGCTGCCTCCCCTATGCTTTAAATAAAATAAATAACAAAATAAAGGAAGTGCATTTTAAACATTACATGGCGACCGTGACTATGGAATCCTGCTAACCCGATGATCACCACTGCAACTCGTTTTCAACAAGGATCCAGCAACAACAACAAACATCATCATATCTTCGAAGAGCTACTGGGATCCAGCAACAACAACAAACATCATCATATCTTCGAAGAGCTACTGGGACGTTCGATGAACTGATGAACTGGATTTTAAACTGAGTGAGTAGAGTGGACATGGCCAATAAGAGAGGCGGTGTAAAAAACAAAATAAAGAAACGAGTAGCTAGCCTAAATTGGCAGCTATACACTCAGCAACCACCACCAGCCTGGTCAACAGCTCAAAAGCTACAAGCTGAGCTTGACTATTTAAAAGAATACTTAAAAAACTCAAAATCAGAGCCATGTTCCACTCTCTCACACATTCAGAATACACTAAATACTAAAAAGAAAAAACTCAACCTCCAGCAGAAAAGCCATTCCCTAAGAAAGGCAAGGAATGCCCCAAGGACTGCGAGGGAGTCTGGAGCCCATACTGCATTGGAACATGCAGCCACAATACAGCCTGTGCGATGACCAGCACCGGCGACGCCTGAGCTCATAGGCCCCGGACAACAGCAGCAGCAACAACGAAAACAGCAGCAGCAACAACGAAAACAGCAGCAGAAACAACGAAAACAGCAGCAGCAACAACGACAACAGCAGCAGCAACGAAAGACAGCAGCAGCAGCAACAAACTGGGGACCGACAGCGTTACAAAGAACGCCCACCAACAATTTTTTTTAATAAGTTTAAAAATGCACTGCGCTGCATAAACATTACTTATAATATATAATTGTCAAAATTGAGCGGAAACATTTCTGCCCGATTAGAAGTATAGCCTGTAACGCTATACGACCCAATAGGTAGAGATCTGTAAAAATTTTTATTAATGAACGACAACAGAATAAGTAAATCTGTTGAAAATTTATGTAACGTAAAACACTTTAGTAATATACATACAAAATCTACAAAAATGGGGTTAGTAGATTTAAAATCTGTAGATTCTACAGCAAATGTTATAAATAAAGTAGAATCAAATAATATAGACTTACAATTAATTAAGATACTATTGATAATAATTGTAGTAATAATGAGCGCAAATTGTATTTACAAATTATACAAACTACACAACAAATGTTTAAAGAAAAAATATATGAGCCAAGCAAACGACTTGGACAAAATATAAATATATAAATAACAAAAAAGCGCAATATATTTAAGATTGTAACAAAGACAATAAACAAAGATAAATAAAATAATATATTGCAAATATCAATATATGAAATTGCTAATATACAAATTTTTACACTAAGTATGGCTAGACTGAGGACAATTAAAGAAATAAATAAAGTAGAGAATCATTTCATGTACGCAAATAATGGAATGGAATGATTTATACAAAGAGCTAAATAACATAAAAGTTGACTTTGACAAATCATATAAGTCACTCACGCAAAACAGGACGATTCAAAAAACTACAGTTACAAAACATGTAGAAATATTAATAAACTGCTTTAATGAAGCACGTATACTAATACATGGCCAGAGAGAGAAATTAAATCAGATTCATTGGTCTCAAGTATCAAAATTCTTGATCAGACTACGATCTAATTTAATATCTATTAAAGTAAAATACAATTTAGATATTTCGATACCAACCATACTTAACACTTCTTTATCGATTGAAAAACCACAATCAACAGAAGAAAGTAACACTGACCAGATAGAGTCAGAAGAACTAAACACAGATCTTAAGATAGAAGAACAGGATCTAAATAACCTTACTATTCCCGCTATTTTGATGCCAGATCAAAATAATTTTTCAGATTCTGATACTTCTTCATATAACAATAACAAAATGGCGCAAACAAATATCGAATTCATAAGTACGGCAACTAAGCTTATACCAGCTTTTGATGGTAAAGCTGAAAATTTGCAAAGTTTTGTAGATGCACTACAAATATTGAATTTGATAAAAGGCGAACACGAAGAATTAGCAATTTCGATAATAAAATCAAGGCTAAAAGGTGTCGCTAGAAATTTACTGGAAAATGAAACGTCTATACCTGAAATCATTTCCAAATTAAAAACCAACGTAAAAGGCGAAACTGTACAGGTGTTATCAGCAAAACTGATGAACTTACAGCAACGCAACAAAACTGCTAACCAATACACACAAGAGGTTGAGCAGATGACCAAAATGTTAGAAGGTGCATACATAAAAGATGGCTTATCTCTAGAGTTAGCCAGAAGCTACTCTACTCAGCATGCTGTCAAAGCCATGACTGCAAATTGCACAATAGATAAGGTAAAACTTATCATGCAGGCGGGCACCTTCAACAATATGAATGAGGCCGTCTCAAAATTTGTTAATTGTTGCACAGAGGCAACCGGGCAGCAAAACTCTGTCCTATATTACAATAATAATTCACAGCGCGGCGGAAACCGCGGACGCGGAAATTATAGAGGTAGTTTTTCGCGGTCGCAACAATAACAATTACAATAACAATAATTATAATAATAACAATTATAATAATAATGGACGAGGCCAATATAGAGGAAACTCAAGAGGCCGTGGCAACTCGAATAGAGGCCACAACAATAATAACCAAAGCAATATAAGAGTTACCAATAACACCTCGGGAAACTCGAATCCCCCTTTAAATGCTCAACAGTAGAAACAGCAAGGGTTCATACAATTAATCTCAGTCAGAATATATTTGTATCATTCAACCATGTGCCTACAGGAAAAGAAATTGTCTTTTTAGTAGACACAGGTGCAGACATTTCAGTAGTTAAAGAAAATTTTGATGTCTTTCATGACATACAAAGCAATTATATTATAGACATAAAAGGAATAAGTAATGAAGTGACCAAATCCAAGGGGTTAACTTCTATTGAGATACAGACCACTAAATACATAATCAAACACGATTTTCATATCGTAGATCTACAATTCGCTATTCCTTGTGATGGCATATTAGGAATCGATTTTATAAAAAAATACAACTGTAAATTAGACTTCAAGCTTTCTGCAGATTGGCTTATACTTAGACCCAATAACCTAAAATTTCCAATTTATGTTCCAATAACATACAGTTCTGGCAACAACTCAATACTTCTGCCAGCGTGATCCCAAGTTATTAGAAAAATCAATCTAAATTCAATAGAAGACAGTGTATTGATTCCAAATCAAGAAATTCAGCATGGTATTTACATAGCCAATACCATAGCAACATCTAAGAACGCTTTTGTTAGACTACTAAATACAACAAATAAAGATCAAGTAATCAATACAAGTAATTTATCGTTTGACTCACTTTCAAACTACGAAATAGTAAAAACTAATAGTGAAAATAGAGAGCAATCTGTATTATCTCAACTAAAGAAAAACTTTCCTCCACTATTCAAATCGCAGCTTTCAAACTTATGCGCCCAATATAGTGATATATTTGGATTGGAATCCGAACCAATCAGCACAAATAATTTTTTATAAACAAAAACTGAGATTAAAAGATGATGAACCAGTCTACACAAAAAACTACAGAAGCCCACACAGTCATGTTGAAGAAATACAAAAACAAGTCGGAAAATTGATAAAAGACGGAATTGTTGAACAATCAGTATCTGAATATAATAGCCCATTATTACTTGTACCTAAAAAATCAACCCCAGGCTCAGATCAAAAGAAATGGCGATTGGTAATTGACTATCGTCAAATTAATAAAAAATTACTGTCCGATAAATTTCCACTCCCAAGAATTGATGATATTTTGGACCAACTTGGTCGAGCAAAATACTTTTCATGCCTTGACTTAATGTCAGGATTTCATCAAATTGAACTCGAAGAAAGTTCAAGAGATATAACGTCATTTTCAACGAGCAATGGCTCGTATCGCTTCACGAGATTACCGTTTGGTCTAAAAATAGCGCCTAATTCATTTCAAAGAATGATGACTATAGCATTCTCTGGATTAGAACCTTCACAAGCATTTCTTTATATGGATGACTTAATAGTTATAGGTTGTTCCGAAAAACATATGCTTAAAAAACTTAACAGACGTTTTTGAGAAATGTAGGAAATACAATCTAAAGTTACATCCAGAAAAATGTTCATTTTTTATGCATGAGGTGACTTTTCTTGGTCATAGATGCACAGATAAAGGAATACTTCCAGATGACAAGAAATATGACGTCATCATGAATTACCCAGTCCCGCACAATGCGGATAGCGCAAGACGTTTTGTAGCCTTTTGCAATTATTATAGACGATTCATTAAAAATTTCGCCGAATATTCCCGGCACATAACAAGATTATGTAAAAAGAATGTTCCTTTTGAATGGACAGAGGGAGTGCCAAAATGCATTCCAATATTTAAAAACAAAACTCATGGAACCTACTTTACTACAATATCCAGATTTCAGCAAGGAATTCTGTATAATAACTGATGCAAGTAAGCAAGCGTGTGGAGCGGTTTTAACTCAAAACCATAACGGAATCCAACTTCCCATTGCATACGCGTCAAGAGCTTTTAGTAAAGGAGAGAGTAATAAATGTACAACTGAGCAGGAATTAGCTGCAATACACTGGGCAATATTACATTTTCGACCATATATTTATGGAAAACACTTTACGATCAAAACAGATCACAGACCTTTAATATATCTGTTCTCAATGATCAATCCGAGTTCTAAACTGACACGTATGAGGCTAGAGTTAGAAGAGTACGATTTTACAGTCGAATATTTAAAGGGAAAAGATAATCATGTAGCTGATGCGTTATCAAGAATAACCATTAAAGATCTACAAAATATTACAGGAAATATAATGAAAGTCACTACGAGATATCAAAATAGACAGAAAATCCGCGCGGATAAGAAAGAAATAGAATTGCCTAGGCAATCTATAGAAAAAGCTTCAAAGCCCAACGTATATGAAGTCATAAACAATGACGAAGTACGTAAAGTAGTGACCTTGCATGTAAGGAATACTCTATGTTTATTTAAACATGGTAGGAAGATTACTGCAAGATATGATGTTAGCGATTTATATACCAATGGAATCCTAGACCTAGGTCAATTTTTCCAAAGGCTTGAAATGCAAGCCGGTATAAACAAAATCAGCCAACTCAAAATGGCACCGTGGGAAAATATCTTTGAACATGTTTCAATAGATAATTTTAAACAAATGGGCAATAAAATATTGAATACATTAAGAGTAGCGCTACTCAACCCGGTGACCCTTATAGAAAAACAAAAAGAAAAAGAAGCTATACTGTCTAAATTCCATGACGATCCAATACAAGGAGGTCATACTGGCATTACAAAAACCTTGGCCAAGGTCAAAAGACATTATTTTTGGAAAGGTATGACTCGAGATATTACTGAGTACATACGAAAATGTCAAAAATGTCAATTAGCTAAAATAACAAAGCACAATAAGACTCCATTGATAATAACTGATACGCCAATAAACGCTTTCGACAGGGTGATAGTAGACACTATTGGTCCACTACCAAAATCAGAAAATGGCAACGAATATGCAATTACTCTAATATGCGACCTAACCAAATATTTAGTTGCCATACCAGTTCCAAATAAGAACGCGAACACTGTCGCTAAAGCAATTTTTGAATCATTTATTCTAAAGTACGGTCCAATGAAGACGTTCATTACGGACATGGGAACAGAATATAAGAATTCAATTATAAACGATCTATGCAAATATTTAAAAATTGAAAATATAACTTCTACCGCACACCACCACCAGACAGTAGGAACAATAGGAACGCAGTCATAGAACTTTCAATGAATACATACGCTCTTACATATCGGTTGATAAAACTGATTGGGACGTATGGCTTCAATACTTCGTTTTCTGTTTCAACACTACACCCTCAATGGCACATAATTACTGTCCATATGAGTTAGTGTTTGGTAAAACAAGTAATTTACCAAAACAATTTAATAGTATAGCTAATATAGAAACCATATACAATATAGATGACTATGCTAAAGAAAGTAAATATAGATTAGAAGTAGCATATAAAAGAGCAAGAATAATGTTAGAAAAAATAAGGAAAAATAATAAGATATTATATGATCAGAAAGCAAACAACATAGATATATCAGTAGGAGATAAAGTCTTGTTAAGGAATGAAACAGGTCATAAGTTAGATTATAAATATACTGGTCCGTATAAAGTATCGGAAATAGAAGATAAAAATAACGTTATAATAACAAGTAATAAAAACAAAAAACAAAAAGTACATAAGGATAGGTTAAAAATGTTTATTTCATAATTGTGTTTAGTATGGCCATGCTAAAACAAAAGCACTATTTTAAATTTGAATATTATTTGTAATTTCATATAAAAAAAAAAAAAAAAAAAAAAAAAAAAAAAAAAAAAAAAAAAAAAAAATATAAAAATGTAAAACACAAAGAAAACTTAAAAAAAAAAAAAAAAAAAAAAAAAAAAAAAACTATTCATTTGTTACTTAAAAACTAATTTCTTAAGCACATCGTATAAAATAACTCCATAATATTACGTTATTTTTCAAAAGGAGGGAGATGTAGTATGCATACATATTGAATGTCAATTGAAACTAGAGTACTTAAAGAGTACGCACTGTAACACTTTGTTGCTGTGTTGATGTAAACATAAACCCGGTCTTTAACCCGTGGCCGAAATATGGGTCGGTCGTCGCTCTCCCAGAATATGCAAGTGTCAGCATTCTGCTGAGACGCGCCGACCACTTGACAGAACTCAAGTGTATGCATATGCACAATCGCCCCAGCTCAAGAGAGAGCATAAATATACTTATAACATATACACATATGATATACATAAATGAAACATACATAACAGTCTCTCTGCTGCCCAAAACCTTATGTTTCGCGGCGACGAGACTTAGGCTTATTTAGAACCTAAGTAGAATGTTTAAGGTCAGATACAACTGAGCGTTGGAAGCGGCAACACTGCTGCCTCCCCTATGCTTTAAATAAAATAAATAACAAAATAAAGGAAGTGCATTTTAAACTTTACACTGTCACTCTGTCATTTCGTCGCTCTTTTAGTCAGTTGTACTGTTCTTTAGTGGCTCTGTCACTCTGTCAGTCCGTTGTACTGTTGTTCAGTGGCTCTATCACTCTGTCAGTCAGTTGTACTGTTGTTCAGCGGCTAGTCACTCTGTCATTTCGTCGCTCTGTCAGTCAGTTGTACTGCTTTTCAGGGACTCTGTCACTCTGTCATTTCGTCGCTCTTTTAGTCAGTTGCACTGTTCTTTAGTGGCTCTGTCACTCTGTCAGTCCGTTGTACTGTTGTTCAGTGGCTCTATCACTCTGTCAGTCCGTTGTACTGTTGTTCAGCGGCTAGTCACTCTGTCAGTCAGTTGTATTGCTTTTCAGGGGCTCTGTCACTCTGTCATTTCGTCGCTCTGTCAGTCAGTTCTACTCTTGTTCAGTGGTCTGTCACTCTGTCAGTCAGTTGTATTGTTTTTCAGTGGCTCTGTCACTCTGTCATTTCGTCGGTCTGTCAGTCAGTCGCCTTGTTGCTCAGTGACTCTGTCACTCTGTGAATCTATCACTCGGTCATTTCGTCGCTCTGTCAGTCCGTTATACTGTTGTTCAGTGACTCTGTCACTTTGTTGCTCGGTCATTTCGTCGCTCTGTCAGTCAGTCGTCCTGTTGTTCAGCGACTCGGTCACTCTGTCAATCTGTCACTTGGTCATTTCGTCGCTCTGTCAGTCAGTCATACTGTTGTTCAGAGGCTCTGTCACTCGGTCATTTCGTCGCTCTGTCAGTCAGTCGTTCTGTTGTTCAGTGTCACTTTGTTGCTCGGTCATTTCGTCGCTCTGTCAGTCAGTCGTCCTGTTGTTCAGCGACTCGGTCACTCTGTCAATCTGTCACTTGGTCATTTCGTCGCTCTGTTAGTCAGTCATACTGTTGTTCAGAGGCTCTGTCACTCGGTCATTTCGTCGCTCTGTCAGTCAGTCGTTCTGTTGTTCAGTGTCACTTTGTCGCTCGGTCATTTCGTCGCTGTTAGTTAGTCGTCCTGTTGTTTAGAGGCTCTGTCATTTCGTTGTACTGTTGCTTAGTGGCTCTGTCACTCTGTCATTTCGTCGCTCTTTTAGTCAGTTGTACTGTTCTTTAGTGGCTCTGTCACTCTGTCAGTCCGTTGTACTGTTGTTCAGTGGCTCTATCACTCTGTCAGTCAGTTCTGTTGTTCAACGGCTAGTCACTCTGTCATTTCGTCGCTCTGTCAGTCAGTTGTATTGCTTTTCAGTGGCTCTGTCACTCTGTCATTTCGTCGCTCTGTCAGTCTGTCATACTGTTGTTCAGTGACTCTGTCACTTTGTTGCTCGGTCATTTCGTCGCTCTGTCAGTCAGTCGTCCTGTTGTTCAGCGACTCGGTCACTCTGTCAATCTGTCACTCTGTCATTTCGTCGCTCTGTCATTCAGTCATACTGCTGTTCAGAGGCTCTGTCACTCAGTCATTTTCGTCGCTCTGTCAGTCAGTCGTTCTGTTGTTCAGTGTCACTTGTCACTCTGTCATTTCGTC
>NW_025318847.1:0-798 GCF_018153725.1 Drosophila mojavensis | reverse complement strand
ATTTCAATGGGAAATCAGAGTATAATGTTGGTTCTGGTGAGAAATGTGGCATGTAACAGGGAGAAGGAGGCGTGGCAGACCCCACAAGGAGAGTATATATATTCCATGATCAGGGTGACGAGCTGAGTTGATTGGCCCTGTCCGTCTGTCAGTCCGTCTGTCCGATCGGCCGTCTGCGTCTGTCCGTCTAATCGTATGTATGTATGAACGCGTCGATTTCCTCAGAAGATATAAGAGCTAGAGACTTCAAATTTTTTTAAAATGCCGTAATACAGCGCGCATATCAAGTTTATCATTAAAAATCGATAACTCATCTCGATCTTTTTTTATCGATAAAAACCTTATCGAAACCCAGTTATAAAAATTATATCTTCTACACCTTTTATTGCTAGAGTCTCCAAATTTTTAATGTATGCTTATATGCAATTTATACAATTTCGGTTTTTGTTAAAAAATTTACCCCCCACCCCTACCACCCCTCACCCCTCACTTTTGTAAAAAGCGTATTTCAAATACTAGAGACTTGTGCTTTGGCAATTACATGCATATTCATGTTATAATTATAATCTAAAAGTTTCTATGAAGATCGTACGTCCATAAAAAAAAAGTTATTAAACAATTAAGTTCTCATGTAAGCGCACACAGCAGCCTATGCGTGTTTATGCGTGGTTGCTTGTATGTGTATGTGTGTGTGTGTGTGTGGTGTTTGTGTGTGTGTGTATCGTTTGTGTGTATTTTAGCATTGTGTGTGTGTATAGTGATGTCTGTACGTGTGTGTGTGTATATGCCTGTGTGTGC
>NW_025318846.1:0-93181 GCF_018153725.1 Drosophila mojavensis | reverse complement strand
AAGAACACACATTAGTGATCTCCGCCTCTTCCCATTCTCGTACATGAACAGCTGACCTGCAGCTGCATGATGAGCGGAAGAGTACGGGGATACTCTTTATTTATTTAATACTTCACAATAGCATTTTTTTATAAATATAAATAGCGCCTATGAGATAATTAAAAGCTAAAAAGGACTATATTTGTCGAAACTTTTCATTAAATGATTAAATTTAAATGGCCATAAGTGCACAAAAATAACAGTGCAGCTTAATGTTACAAAATACTAATAAAAAGAGCAAATTAAAGATAATTCAAAATAACAATAAAGTGCTTGAGTAGGTTACAATAGACTAATTAGATGAGTAAGATATAAGTTTAACAATAGTAATAGATGGCATTAATTAATATAATTCAATTTTTTCATTTATAAGCATCTACAAGATGCACCGAGAAAAAATAGCCCCAAGTGGCCAATTGGAATAATAGAGAAAAGTCGAGACAAAGTCTGGTCATTTTCTCTAATACGGGCTTAAGCTAAAATTAGCTTAAATTACAAAAAGTAAATGATAATTAATATAGATAATTAAATAAAAATAGTTTAACAATTCATTTTAGCAGTTTTGATTTCATTAACATTCATTCGATATATCGCAAGTGCAATTGAGTAAGTGACGATGCACCCCTGGCGTTGTGCCTATCGGGGTGCATAATCAAAAACAAAACAAAAAACAGCTGATTGAAAATTGCATTAAATGCAAATTTTATGCTGCTAATTGGTAAGTTTAAATATTAACAAGTAAATAATTGAAATTTATGGTATTAATAATTAATATTAATTAATTATTATCTTTTTATATGTATGTGGCTGCTGTCATACGGAATACAGACAGGCGCAACACTGAATATAGCAGGATTGCATTAATTGCAAGCTGAATAGCAGGTGAGTTTTGCAATATAAAAAATTAACAATTGAAAAAGTGATATTAATAAAGTTAACAATTAATATTAATTAATTATTATCTTTATATATAAACAGCTGCTACCATACAAAGTGCAGGGGGGCGCAAAGCTGGAAATAGCCGAACTTCATTAATTGCAAGTTGACTAGCAGGTAAGTGAATTTTGCAGAAGTTAATAAAAACATTCAAAGATTATTAATGTTGATTTTTTCTTTGCAGAATACATGAAGTACAGCAAGGAGACTTAGTCATATGGGCTGCATAGCCAATAGGGCGCATAATTAAGTTAGATTTAAGTAGATTTAAATTTGAATTTTAGGCGCAAGCGCCGTCAGATATGTTCGCTGCACATATACATATATGTGCCGAAAATAAACTTTTGTAATTGTAGCCGAGAGTTTAATTTGTGTTCAAGTAGTGTAAATACTTAACTCTGATCCCTATGTGATCTAAATAGGACCCTATAGGCAGCAAGTGGTGATGGTGGTGGTAGTGGCCGCGGCATTGGCGCAATACCCTCGAAGACAGGTAGACGTTGCGGCTGGTGGGCTGCTGCTTGTGCAGCTTCGTTGTGTTGCTGAGCCTCCCGTCGGCGAAGGAATCGTTCTCTGCTTTCAGCTACTTCGTCGGCTTCTCTTTGTAGTTGTCTCTGGGTGCGTAGAGCAATGTCATTGGCCAAATGCGTGTTTACGAGACTCGTGTATCTTGCCAATGTTATCCGCTGTGGGATGAACGGGTCGTAGGCAATGTTTTTGGCCAAGTTGTTGGTATGGACCCGGAGTCGATCATAGTATTTGGCGCAGAGATTGTTGAATATTTCATCCGCAGATAAAACTTCCAAATCAGCTCTGATGCGCGCGTTCGAAACATAGTACTGAGCAACAGAAATGGCTCTCAGTGCTTTGTTGTGTACGACTCGAATGCGGCTGAATTGCGCCTCGGATAGCAGAGCGCCCCATACAGGCAGCGAGTATTGCCAAAGTGGAGCAACTAGCTGTTTTTCTGTTCGTATGTTACAAGAGAACACACATTGATGATCTCCGTTTCTTCGCATCTCATACATGATCAGCTGACCAGCAGCTGCATGGCGAGGGGAAGATAGTACGGAGATACTTTTTATTCAATTAATACTTCACAATAGCATTTCTTATGAATATAAATAGCGCCTATGAGATAATTAAAATCTAAAAAAGGACTATATTTGTCGAAACTTATCATTACATGATTAAATTTAAATGGCCATAAGTGCACAAAAATAACAGTGCAGCTTAATTTTACAAAATACTTATAATAGAGCAATTTAAAGATAATAGAAATTAACAATAAAGTGCTTGAGTAACTGATTAACGACTAAATAGATAAGTAAAATTTAAGTTTAACAATAGTAATAGATGGCATTAATTAATATAATTCAATTATTTCATTAATAAGCATCTACAAGATGCACAGAGAAAAGTAGCCCAAAGTGGCCAATTGGAATAAAAGAGAAAAGTCGAGACAAAGTCTGGTCATTTTCTCAAGTATGGGCTTGAGCTAAAATTAGCTTAAATTACAAAAAGTTAAAACAGCTGATTGGAAATTGCATTAAATGCAAATTTTATGACTGATCCCTATGTGATCTAAATAGGACCCTATAGGCAGCAAGTGGTGATGGTGGTGGTAGTGGCAGCGGCATTGGCGCAATACCCTCGAAGACAGGTAGCCGTTGCGGCTGGTGGGCTGCTGCTTGTGCAGCTTCGTTGTGTTGCTGAGCCTCCCGTCGGCGAAGGAATCGCTCCCTACTTTCAGCTATTTCATCGGCCTCCCGTTGTAGTTGTCGCTGGGTGCGTAGAGCAATGTCATTGGCCAAATGCGTGTTTACGAGACTCGTGTATCTTGCCAATGTTATCCGCTGTGGGATGAACGGGTCATAGGCAATGTTTTTGGCCAAGTTGTTGGTATGGACCCGGAGTCGATCATAGTATTTGGCGCAGAGATTGTTGAATATATCATCCGCAGACAGGACTTGCAACTCAGCTCTGATGCGCGTGTTCGAAACAAAGTACTGAGCACCAGAAATGGCTCTCAGAGCTTTGTTGTGTACGACTCGAATGCGGCTGAATTGCGCCTCAGATAGCAGAGCGCCCCATACAGGCAGCGAGTATTGCCAAAGTGGAGCAACTAGCTGCTTGTAAATAATGACTTTTGTTCTGAGCGTCAATTTGCTATCTTTGTTAATGAGCCAATCTATCTTTTTAAGCCTAGCCCTGACCCTAGTAACGACCGTAGTGACATGTTGTGAGAATCGTAGTTTTGTGTCTAGAGTAACGCCCAAATACGAATGTGAGGTGCCATTCTCAATAGTTTCGTTGCCAATGCGAATCGCCTGATATGGCGCTATGACTCTAAGAGTATGCATGATATGCATAGTCTTGTTTGCATTTATTGTAATGCACCACTTGCTCGCCCATTCAGCCAATCTATCCATGTAAGCTTGCTGTTGATTAAGAGCATCTGCTTGGCGAAAGTCTGTCGATAGGACAATGACGTCGTCAGCATAAGTAGCAATGAGAATCCCACGCAGACAAGTTGGCCTTGGTATGTCGCTGGTGTATATGTTGTACAAGATAGGCCCGAGCAAGCTACCTTGTGGCACACCAGCGTTAATTTGCTTGATTCCTGAGCGACAGCCACCGTGACACTCAACAATGAAAGTGCGATCTGCTAGATAGCAACAGAGGATGCGATAGAGAGCATCCGGCAAAAGCCTCTTAAGCTTATACTTCAAGCCTGTATGCCACACTCGATCAAAGGCTTCTTTGATATCCATATACACAGCAGAGCAGTATTTATGATCATCAAACGCTTTAATAATGTATTGGGTGACTCGACCCAATTGCTGCTCAGCAGAATGCGCCTTGCGGAATCCAAATTGATGATTTGGAATCGCATTTACAAGAGTATCTTGCTCCAGCATACGGCTCAAAATCAGATACTCAAGTATCTTAGAGAGGCCAGACAGCAGACTTATTGGCCTGTATGATGCAACATGGTGCGTAGGCTTGCCAGGCTTATGCACCATCTTCACCACTGCTAACTTCCAGCTCGAGGGGAAATGACTCAATCTAAGAGAGTTATTGCATATCATAACAAGATACAAAACAGCCTTCAATGGCAGCGCTTTAATGGTGTGATTGTCAATTTGATCCAATCCAGCCGCTTTTTTGTTCTCTAGCGTGCTGATGTGACTGGTGACCTCAGCCGCAGTGACTGGCCGGAATGAGACTGAAGCAGTCAAAGATGGCTGGCTAACTTGAGCCTCGATTTCAGCCAGAACACTGGGTGGCGTAGTCACAATAGGTTGAAAACGCTGCTCAAGACTTGCAGCAAACGTTTCGGCCTTTTCGGCAGTTGTCTTGCACCAGACGTTTTGCGCATTAGAGCCATTGCCGCTGGAGGACTTCAACAGCGGTAGATTTGGAGCAGGCTGCCGCTTGATCTCGTTGGTCAGTCGCCAGAGCTTCTGCATACTATATCTATCTGTTGGATCGATAGATATAAATAGCTCTTCCTCATACTTCTGCCTAGCATATATGAGCTCTTTGCGTATGCGATTCGATAGCCTGTTGCAGAGCATCTTAAGCATCGGATTGCGACTTCGAGTCAGATAGCGCTTGACTTGCTTATGGGCCTCGATAAGTTGCAGAGTCTGTCTATTTACGCGATATCTAGTCCTCTTTATCGTGCGTGGGTGCTGTGCATTCGCATAGTTTGCAGCATCTTCAATGTTCTTTACAAAAATCTTGACCGCATCATCAATATCGTCAGCACTGTTGATCTCAGTGTTGAGCAAGATTTTGTCGTTTAGATAGCTCTGAAATTTGTTGATGTTAGCGTTCAGATCAAGTAGATGGCCTTTTGCTCTGCTGGTGACAGGCTTCTCAACCAGCTGAACTTGCAGCGGGAGATGATCAGAGCTAAGCTCGAAAGAGTCAGTGATGGCAAGCAAATCTCGCCTGATACCTTTAAATAGCGCAAAGTCAATGGCAGACGGAGTTTGGCGTGAATTAAACGGAAAATGGGTGGGCGACCCAGTTGCCAGAATGTTGCAATTCACTTGTAGAATACTATTGACTAGCATTCGGCCACGGAGACAAGATCTGGCGTTGCCCCACCACTGACTTTTCGCATTCCAGTCACCACCGACTATAAAGGTGTCACCCAAGGATAAAAGCAGGTTGTTGAAATCTTGCCCAGACCAGATGACTTGAGGCGGGCAGTAGATTGAGACAATATTGATATGACGGCCATTTTGCAGGCTGACTGAAACTTCGACAGATTGATGCGAGTCGTAAGATGTAAAGCGCATAGCATAATGGCATATCTGTTGTTTAATTATGAAGGCTGCACCTCCTCTGCGCCTGTTTGAGGGGTGATTTGCTAAATAAACAATATAGCCATTAATAGCAATGCTATCGCTATCAGTCAGATGCGTCTCGGACACTAGCATTATGTCTATATCGTGCTTGACGAGATATAGATTGAGCTCATTAAGCTTTTTCTTGACACCGGCAGCATTCCAAAAAGATATGTTCATGTTGTTGACACGTTGAGATACAGCAGGCTGCAGTGCAGCGCTGCGTCTACTGGTATTTGGGGAAGTAGTTACATTGTTAGACATTTAAGCGCTCATTGGGACCAAATTGGGCCAACAGGCAGGCCGTGAGTGTGGTCATCATCTCAATGAGTTTGTCTATTTTAGCCTCTAATCTAAAGCTAACTTGCACTGGCATACTTGGCACATTCGCATTCATTGGCTGCTCGAAACGTTGAAAATGAACACCCCCACTAGCTGGATGCGCACCCCCATCTATTGGTTGCGGATGCCTACGGCGCGTACTCAGACTACGGCTACGTTTTGGCTGCGGCGGCCGCTGCGCACTTGCCTGCCTAGGCAAACGAACTTGTTGCTGTTGTTGTTGTTGCTGCTGTTGTTGTTGTTGCTGGCTAACTTTGGTGGCTTTTTGCCTAGACTGACGCTGTTTGCTGCTAATAGCTGCCGGTCCGACAGGCTGAGCAAATTGAAGGCCCGCCCGAAGAGCAGCCGAATAACTGGGCCCTGCACTAACAGTTTGCGGTCGTGACTGAGGGGGGGCTTGCTGCAAAAGATTTGGCATATTAGACATATTTGGCATGTTTACTCGACTGCTCTGAGCAGTTACAGTCGGAGCAGGCTTAGCTAGAGTGTTAATTATCTTTGCTAGCTGCGTAGCACTCTCATTTTCACGCTTCTTGCACGCTTCTTTATACGCAGGGCAGCCTTTGTAGCTCGCGGCATGTGGGCCGGAGCAATTGGCACACTTTGCTGGAGTTTGGTCGCCTTTTTGCTTGCCACAGTCCGTGGAAGCATGATTGGCGCCGCACTTGACGCAGGCAAAGGGGCGACGGCAATAATTCTTTGTGTGCCCGAATTTTTGGCACCTATGGCATTGAGCAATTTCATTAGTTTTATACGGCCGCTCAATTTTGACACGCTGGTTGCCAATGGCCGTAATTTGCAGCAATTCTGCGTTGTTTGCGCTGACGGCTAACTCAACCTCAAAGAGATCGAGAGGCTCTTTTGTAAATCGAGACTTAATGCCTCTTAAAAAGCGGACTTCGTGCCCTAACTTGGCCAACTGCTCACGGATATAGTGATCCGGAGTGGAGAAGTGCAGATGCCGAATAACAGCTCTATAGCCGCGCTCGCACTTCAATTGAAATGTGTAATTTTCAATTGAATTTGCGTCGAGATATCTTACCAGCTTGCGGTGCGTGGCGACGTCCTTGCACTGGACACGAATGCCGTGGTTAGCAGCAGGCTTGGTGGAGTAATTGTCCTGGCCAATAGCGTCATCCAGGCGTATTAGCAGAGGCATAATATCCGTCACGTTGGCGATAAATAGCGGCGCTGGCTTTGCACTCGGTTGCGCACGGCTGGCTCCGGTTGTAGTGGCAGCGGCTGCAGCAGTAACAGCGGCAGCAGTAGTAGCAGCTGCAGCGGCAGCATTAGGTGGCATAGTTTGCACTTTTGCAGCTGTACAAACTTCATTGGCAAGGCAAGTTGCCTCTCGCTGCGTGTCCTCAGTCCTGGTGGTCCGTATTAAGTCGTCAATTGGCAGGCAGTCCTCGTCACTGCCATCCAGATCAACTGCGCACAGCTGCGCAGTCTTCTTCTTGGGGCTGTCGCCTTTCTCCGCAGTCCTCTTTGCTGCTCTTTCGTTTGCAAGTGGCTTCGCGCCACTTTTAATAGCATCTTTAGCTTTAAAATAGTCAGCGACCAATGTTTGCGCTGAAGTTGAAGCTTTTGATTTTAATAACTGAGCCGCTGCTCGAGATGTTGATGGTTGTGCCATAACCACATTTTTCTTCACCGGCACTTTCGATGGCGTGGGCGCAGGCGCTAATGGCTGCGAGTCGATTAATAATTCGACTTCCACGTCCATATCCTCTTCACCGTCATCTGCAGTATAGCCCCTAGGCATTGCAGCAATTTAATTTGCAAAAATTAATTGCAAAAACACCGATTTTAATAGATTTAAATTACAACTTTTTTTTTTCCTGTTCGTATGTCTACAAAGAACACACATTAGTGATCTCCGCCTCTTCCCATTCTCGTACATGAACAGCTGACCTGCAGCTGCATGATGAGCGGAAGAGTACGGGGATACTCTTTATTTATTTAATACTTCACAATAGCATTTTTTTATAAATATAAATAGCGCCTATGAGATAATTAAAAGCTAAAAAGGACTATATTTGTCGAAACTTTTCATTAAATGATTAAATTTAAATGGCCATAAGTGCACAAAAATAACAGTGCAGCTTAATGTTACAAAATACTAATAAAAAGAGCAAATTAAAGATAATTCAAAATAACAATAAAGTGCTTGAGTAGGTTACAATAGACTAATTAGATGAGTAAGATATAAGTTTAACAATAGTAATAGATGGCATTAATTAATATAATTCAATTTTTTCATTTATAAGCATCTACAAGATGCACCGAGAAAAAATAGCCCCAAGTGGCCAATTGGAATAATAGAGAAAAGTCGAGACAAAGTCTGGTCATTTTCTCTAATACGGGCTTAAGCTAAAATTAGCTTAAATTACAAAAAATAAATGATAATTAATATAGATAATTAAATAAAAATAGTTTAACAATTCATTTTAGCAGTTTTGATTTCATTAACATTCATTCGATATATCGCAAGTGCAATTGAGTAAGTGACGATGCACCCCTGGCGTTGTGCCTATCGGGGTGCATAATCAAAACAAAAAAACAAAAACAGCTGATTGAAAATTGCATTAAATGCAAATTTTATGCTGCTAATTGGTAAGTTTAAATATTAACAAGTAAATAATTGAAATTTATGGTATTAATAATTAATATTAATTAATTATTATCTTTTTATATGTATGTGGCTGCTGTCATACGGAATACAGACAGGCGCAACACTGAATATAGCAGGATTGCATTAATTGCAAGCTGAATAGCAGGTGAGTTTTGCAATATAAAAAATTAACAATTGAAAAAGTGATATTAATAAAGTTAACAATTAATATTAATTAATTATTATCTTTATATATAAACAGCTGCTACCATACAAAGTGCAGGGGGCGCAAAGCTGGAAATAGCCGAACTTCATTAATTGCAAGTTGACTAGCAGGTAAGTGAATTTTGCAGAAGTTAATAAAAACATTCAAAGATTATTAATGTTGATTTTTTCTTTGCAGAATACATGAAGTACAGCAAGGAGACTTAGTCATATGGGCTGCATAGCCAATAGGGCGCATAATTAAGTTAGATTTAAGTAGATTTAAATTTGAATTTTAGGCGCAAGCGCCGTCAGATATGTTCGCTGCACATATACATATATGTGCCGAAAATAAACTTTTGTATTGTAGCCGAGAGTTTAATTTGTGTTCAAGTAGTGTAAATACTTAACTCTGATCCCTATGTGATCTAAATAGGACCCTATAGGCAGCAAGTGGTGATGGTGGTGGTAGTGGCCGCGGCATTGGCGCAATACCCTCGAAGACAGGTAGACGTTGCGGCTGGTGGGCTGCTGCTTGTGCAGCTTCGTTGTGTTGCTGAGCCTCCCGTCGGCGAAGGAATCGTTCTCTGCTTTCAGCTACTTCGTCGGCTTCTCTTTGTAGTTGTCTCTGGGTGCGTAGAGCAATGTCATTGGCCAAATGCGTGTTTACGAGACTCGTGTATCTTGCCAATGTTATCCGCTGTGGGATGAACGGGTCGTAGGCAATGTTTTTGGCCAGATTGTTGGTATGGACCCGGAGTCGATCATAGTATTTGGCGCAGAGATTGTTGAATATTTCATCCGCAGATAAAACTTCCAAATCAGCTCTGATGCGCGCGTTCGAAACATAGTACTGAGCACCAGAAATGGCTCTCAGTGCTTTGTTGTGTACGACTCGAATGCGGCTGAATTGCGCCTCGGATAGCAGAGCGCCCCATACAGGCAGCGAGTATTGCCAAAGTGGAGCAACTAGCTGCTTGTATATGATGACTTTAGTCCTTAGAGTCAATTTACTGTCTTTATTGATGAGCCAATCTATCTTTTTAAGCCTAGCCCTAACCCTAGTAACGACCGTAGTGACATGTTGTGAAAAGCGTAGTTTTGTGTCTAGAGTAACGCCCAAATACGAATGTGAGGTGCCATTCTCAATAGTTTCGTTGCCAATGCGAATCGCCTGATATGGCGCTATAACTCTAAGAGTATGCATGATATGCATAGTCTTGTTTGCATTAATTGTAATGCACCACTTGCTCGCCCATTCAGCCAAACTATCCATATAAGCTTGCTGCTGATTGAGCGCGATCTGCTTGACGAAAGTCTGCCGAAAGAACAATGACGTCATCAGCATAAGTAGCAATAAGAAATCCCACGCAGACAGGTTGGCCTTGGTATGTCGCTGGTGTATATATTGTACAAGATTGGCCCGAGCAAGCTACCTTGTGGCACACCAGCGTGAATTTGTTTGATACCTGAGCGACAGCCACCGTGACACTCAACAATGAAAGTGCGATCTGCTAGATAGCAGCAGAGGATGCGATAGAGAGCATCTGGCAGTAGCCTCTTAAGCTTATACTTCAAGCCTGTATGCCACACTCGATCAAAGGCTTCCTTGATATCCATATAGACAGCAGAGCAGTATTTGTGGTCATCAAACGCTTTAATAATGTACTGGGTGACTCGACCCAATTGCTGCTCAGCTGAATGCGCCTTGCGGAATCCAAATTGATGATTTGGAATCGCATTTACAAGAGTATCTTGCTCCAGCATACGGCTCAGTATCAAGTACTCGAGTATCTTTGAGAGGCCAGACAGCAGACTTATTGGCCTGTATGATGCAACATGGTGTGTGGGCTTGCCAGGCTTATGCACCATCTTCACCACTGCTAACTTCCAGCTCGAGGGGAAATGACTCAATCTAAGAGAGTTATTGCATATCATAACAAGATACAAAACAGCCTTCAATGGCAGCGCTTTGATGGTGTGATTATCGATTTGGTCCAAACCAGCCGCTTTTTTGTTCTCTAGCGTGCTGATGTGACTGATGACTTCAGCCGCAGTGACTGGCCGAAATGAGACTGAAGCAGTCAAAGATGGCTGGCTAACTTGAGCCTCGATTTCAGCCAGAACACTGGGTGGCGTAGTCACGATTGGTTGAAAACGCTGCTCGAGACTTGCAGCAAATGTTTCGGCCTTCTCGGCAGTTGTCTTGCACCAGACGTTTTGCGCATTAGAGCCATTGCCGCTGGAGGACTTCAACAGCGGTAGATTTGGAGCAGGCTGTCGCTTGATTTCGTTGGTCAGGCGCCAGAGTTTTTGCATACTATATCTATCGGTTGGATCGATAGATCTGAATAGCTCTTCCTCATACTTCTGCCTAGCATATATGAGCTCTTTGCGTATGCGATTCGATAGCCTGTTGCACAGCATCTTAAGCATCGGATTGCGACTTCGAGTCAGATAGCGCTTGACTTGCTTATGGGCCTCGATGAGTTGCAGAATCTGTCTATTTACGCGATATCTAGTCCTCGTTATTTTGCGTGGGTGCTGTGCATTCGCATAGTTTGCAGCATCTTCAATGTTTCGGACAAAAATATTCACCGCATCATCAATATCGTCTGCACTGTTGATCTCAGTGTTGAGCAAAATTTTGTCATTTAGATAGCTCTGAAATTTGTTGATGTTAGCATTCATATCTAGCAAGTGGCCTTTTGCTCTGCTGGTGACAGGCTTCTCAACCAGCTGAACTTGCAACGGGAGATGATCAGAGCTAAGCTCGAAAGAGTCAGTGATGGCAAGCAAATCTCGCCTGATACCTTTAAATAGCGCAAAGTCAATGGCAGACGGAGTTTGGCGTGAATTAAACGGAAAATGGGTGGGCGACCCAGTTGCCAGAATGTTGCAATTCACTTGTAGAATACTATTGACTAGCGTTCGGCCACGGAGACAAGATCTGGCGTTGCCCCACCACTGACTTTTCGCATTCCAGTCACCACCGACTATAAAAGTGTCACCCAGAGATATAAGCAGGTTGTTGAAATCTTGCCCAGACCAGATGACTTGAGGCGGGCAGTAGATTGAGACGATATTAATGTGACGGCCATTTTGCAGGCTGACTGAAACTTCTACAGATTGATGCGAGTCGTTAGATGTAAAGCGCATAGCATAATGGCATATATGTTGTTTAATTATAAAGGCTGCACCTCCTCTGCGCCTGTTTGAGGGGTGATTTGCTAAATAAACAATATAACCATTAATAGCAATGCTATCGCTATCAGTCAAGGCGCGTCTCAGACACTAGCATTATATCTATATCGTGCTTGACGAGATACAGATTGAGCTCATTAAGCTTTTTCTTGACACCGGCAGCATTCCAAAAGATATGTTCATGTTGTTGACACGTTGAGATACAGCAGGCTGCAGTGCAGCGCTGCGTCTACTGGCATTTGGAGAAGTGGATACATTGCTAGACATTTAAGCGCTCATTGGGACCAAATTGGGCCAACAGGCAGGCCGTGAGGGTGGTCATCATCTCAATGAGTTTGTCTATTTTAGCCTCTAATCTAAAGCTAACTTGCACTGGCATACTTGGCACATTCGCATTTATTGGCTGCTCGAAACGTTGAAAATGAACACCCCCACTAACTGGATGCGCACCCCCATCTATTGGTTGCGGATGTCTACGGCGCGTACTCAGACTACGGCTACGTTTTGGCTGCGGCGGCCGCTGTGCGCTTGCCTGTCTTGGCAAGCGGACTTGTTGCTGCTGCTGTTGTTGTTGTTGCTGTTGCAGAAGTTGTTGTTGTTGGCTACGTTTGGTGGCATTTTGCCTCGACTGACGCTGTTTGCTGCTAATAGCTGCCGGTCCGACAGGCTGAGCAAATTGTAAACCCGCCCGAAGGGCAGCCGAATAACTGGGCCCTGCACTAACAGTTTGCGGTCGTGACTGAGGGGGGGCTTGCTGTAAAAGATTTGGCATATTTGACATATTTGGCATATTTGCTCGACTGCTCTGAGCAGCTGCAGTGGGAGCAGGCTTAGCTAAGTTGTTAATGACCTTGGCTAGCTGCGTGGCACTTTCATTTTCACGCTTCTTGCACGCTTCTTTATAAGAAGGGCAGCCTTTGTAGCTCGCGGCATGTGGGCCGGAGCAATTGGCACACTTCGCTGGAGTTTGGTCGCCTTTTTGCTTGCCACAGTCCGTGGAAGCATGATTAGCACCGCACTTGACGCAGGCAAAGGGGCGACGGCAGTAATTTTTCGTGTGCCCAAACTTCTGACACCTGTGGCATTGGGCTACTTCGCTTGACTTATATGGCCTCTCAATTTTAACCCGCTGATTGCCAATGGCAGTTATTTGCAGCAAATCAGCATTGTTTGCACTGGCGGCCAACTCAACCTCGAAGAGATCAAGCGGCTCTTTAGAGAAGCGTGATTTAATGCCTCTTAAGAAGCGAACTTCGTGCCCTAATTTGGCCAGCTGCTCTCGAATATAGTGGTCGGGAGTGGAGAAATGCAGATGCCGGATAACGGCTCTATAGCCGCGTTCGCATTTCAACTGGTATGTGTAATTTTCAATCGAATTAACGTCGAGGTACTTTACCAATTTGCGGTGCGTAGCGATGTCCTTGCACTGCACTCTGATGCCATGGTTTGCAGCGGGCTTGGTGGTGTAGTTCTCCTGGCCGATAGCATCATCCAGGCGGATTAAAAGCGGCATTATGTCCGTGACATTTGCTAAAAACAGCGGAGCGGGCTTCGCGTTGAGTTGCGCATGGCTTGCTCCAGTTGCGGCGGCAGCGGAAGCAGCAGTAACAGCTGCAGCAGTAGTAACAGCTGCAGCGGCAGCATTGGGCGGCATAGCTTGCACATTTGCAGCAGTGCGAGCTTTATTAACGAGGCCAGTTGCCTCTTGCTGTGTGTCCTCAGTCCTGGGAGTCCGCGCAGAGTCGTCAAGTTGCAGGCAGTCCTCATCGCTGCCATCCAGATCAACTGCGTCCAGCTGCGCAGTCTTCTTCTTTGGGCTGTCGCCTTTTTCTGCAGTCCTCTTTGCTGCTCTTTCATTTGCAAGTGGCTTCGCGCCACTTTTAATCGCGTCTTTCGCTTTAAAATAGTCAGCGACCAAAGATTGCGCTGAAGTTGAAGCTTTCGATTTTAGTAACTGAGCCGCAGCTCGAGAAGTTGATGGTTGTGCCATAACCACATTTTTCTTCACCAGCACTTTCGATGGCGTGGGCGCAGGCGCTAATGGCTGCGAGTCGATTAATAATTCGACTTCCACGTCCATATCCTCTTCACCGTCATCTGCAGTATAGCCCCTAGGCATTGCAGCAATTTAATTTGCAAAATTTAATTGCAAAAACACCGATTTAAATAGATTTAAATTACAATTTTCTGTTTTTTTTTTTTTCTGTTCGTATGTCTACAAGAGAACACACATTGATGATCTCCGCCTCTTCCCATTCTCATACATGAACAGCTGACCTGCAGCTGCATGATGAGGGGAAGATAGTACGGGGATACTTTTTATTTATTTAATACTTCACAATAGCATTTTTTTATAAATATAAATAGCGCCTATGAGATAATTAAAATCTAAAAAGGACTATATTTGTCGAAACTTTTCATTAAATGATTAAATTTAAATGGCCATAAGTGCACAAAAATAACAGTGCAGCTTAATGTTACAAAATACTAATAAAAAGAGCAAATTAAAGATAATTCAAAATAACAATAAAGTGCTTGAGTAACTGATTAACGACTAAATTAGATGAGTAAGATATAAGTTTAACAATAGTAATAGATGGCATTAATTAATATAATTCAATTTTTTCATTTATAAGCATCTACAAGATGCACCGAGAGAAAATAGCCCAAAGTGGCCAATTGGAATAATAGAGAAAAGTCGAGACAAAGTCTGGTCATTTTCTCTAATACGGGCTTAAGCTAAAATTAGCTTAAATTACAAAAAGTAAATGATAATTAATATAGATAATTAAATAAAAATAGTTTAACAATTCATTTTGGCAGTTTTGATTTCATTAACATTCATTCGATATATCGCAAGTGCAATTGAGTACGTGACGATGCACCCCTGGCGTTGTGCCTATCGGGGTGCATAATCAAAACAAAACAAAAACAGCTGATTGAAAATTGCATTAAATGCAAATTTTATGCTGCTAATTGGTAAGTTTAAATATTAACAAGTAAATAATTGAAATTTATGGTATTAATAATTAATATTAATTAATTATTATCTTTTTATATGTATGTGGCTGCTGTCATACGGAATACAGACAGGCGCAACACTGAATATAGCAGGATTGCATTAATTGCAAGCTGAATAGCAGGTGAGTTTTGCAATATAAAAAATTAACAATTGAAAAAGTGATATTAATAAAGTTAACAATTAATATTAATTAATTATTATCTTTATATATAAACAGCTGCTACCATACAAAGTGCAGGGGGGCGCAAAGCTGGAAATAGCCGAACTTCATTAATTGCAAGTTGACTAGCAGGTTTTCTGTTCGTATGTCTATAAAGAACACACATTAGTGATCTCCGCCTCTTCCCATTCTCGTACATGAACAGCTGACCTGCAGCTGCATGATGAGCGGAAGAGTACGGGGATACTCTTTATTTATTTAATACTTCACAATAGCATTTTTTTATAAATATAAATAGCGCCTATGAGATAATTAAAATCTAAAAAGGACTATATTTGTCGAAACTTTTCATTAAATGATTAAATTTAAATGGCCATAAGTGCACAAAAATAACAGTGCAGCTTAATGTTACAAAATACTAATAAAAATTTTTTTTTTTTTTTTTTTTTTTTTTTTTTTGTTGAATAGTCACGTCTGCTCGAGGCTGTGCCGTAGACTGACTGACTATATTTATTTATTTACTGCTATACTACTGTATAATATAGTAAATTTGTTGACGCCTACTGTGTGTAGGTCTCAAATGTGAGTGTTACATTAAATGTGAAGTGACATACAAAAGTAGTTTGATTAATTTTGTGTAAATTTGTTGACGCCTACTGTGTGTAGATCTCAAATGTGAGTGTTACATTAGATGTGAAGTGACATACAAAAGTAGTTTGATTAATTTTGTGTGAATTTGTTGACGCCTACTGTGTGTAGATCTCAAATGTGAGTGTTACATTAAATGTGAAGTGAAATACAAAAGTAGTTTGATTATGTTTTAGTGAATGTATAGATATCTTGATTAAGAATTGCATCCGGCCAGGAAACGTCATCTCTTCCGGGACTGGCATCCTGTTTGGGATTCTGTATGGAAGAACCAGTATTTTTTTTTGATTTTTTTTGATTTGAATAGTCAGGTCCGCATGAGGCTGACTGACTGACTATATTTATTTATTTACTGCTATACTACTGTATAATATAGTAAATTTGTTGACGCCTATTGTGTGTAGGTCTCAAATGTGAGTGTTACATGAAATGTGAAGTGAAATACAAAAGTAGTTTGATTAATTATGTGTTAGTGAATGTATAGATATCTTGATTAGGAATGGCATCCTGTCTGGAAACGTCATCTCTTCTGGAACTGGTATCCTGTTTGGGATTCAAAATCTTTCCAGTTTATTATACAGACCAGCTGCATTCAAAACCAGAATCCTTAATGTGTAAGTGCTTCCAAGAGAACTAGGCAATATTGGATGTGTCATTGACGTGTTTAGCCATCATGCAGTTTGTTAATAAAGTCAACATAGTAATAAGCTGATCCATCTTCGCATTAAGATTTTCTATACTACTGACTTTCATGGGAACAGATCGTTTGCGCTCATCAAGCATTAACTCAATTAAGGTATCAAACTTTGCATTTAATGTTTTGATATCGCTATCATTATTAACAGTGAGCCGAGCATTACTACGGCTACGACTTCTAAATCGCCAGCTGGCATGTTGATCGTCTTCATGTCCATGACCATCATTTGATCGAATTTGGCGCAACTGCTGAAGTGACCGTTGGTGTTGATTGTTCAGATTTATAGGTACTGGTTGAGCATTTTGTTGACGCTGCAGTACTTGCTGACCTTGTTGCGTTTTTACTGCAGTAGATGGTTTTTGCTTATTAGTTATGCCCATTTTTATTGCATCAGCATAACTCGATTTTTCTACCAATTTAGCTGAAAGCAGGCCAGCAGACTTTTGACCTTGTTGCTGCGATTGCTTGGACATATTTGTGGGAACCACTCTTTCTGTTCGTATGTCTACAAAGAACACACATTAGTGATCTCCGCCTCTTCCCATTCTCGTACATGAACAGCTGACCTGCAGCTGCATGATGAGGGGAAGAGTACGGGGATACTCTTTATTTATTTAATACTTCACAATAGCATTTTTTTATAAATATAAATAGCGCCTATGATATAATTAAAATCTAAAAAGGACTATATTTGTCGAAACTTTTCATTAAATGATTAAATTTAAATGGCCATAAGTGCATAAAAATAACAGTGCAGCTTAATGTTACAAAATACTAATAAAAAGAGCAAATTAAAGATAATTCAAAATAACAATAAAGTGCTTGAGTAACTAATAAACGACTAAATAGATAAGTAATATATAAGTTTAACAATAGTAATAGATGGCATTAATTAATATAATTCAGTTTTTTTTTTTAAAAAGCATCTACAAGATGCACAGAGAAAATAGCCCAAAGTGGCCAATTGGAATAATAGAGAAAAGTCGAGACAAAGTCTGGTCATTTTCTCCAACATGGGCTTAAGCTAAATTTAACTTAAATTACAAAATGTTTATGATAATTAATATAGATAATTAAATAAAAATAGTTTAACAATTCATTTTGGCAGTTTTGATTTCATTAATATTCATTCGATATATCGCAAGAGTAACTGAGTAAGTGACGATGCACCCCTGGCATTGTGCCTATCGGAGTGCATAATCAAAACAAAAACAAAAAACAGCTGATTGGGAATTGCATTACATGCAAATTTTATGCTGCCAATTGGTAAGTGTAAAAATTAATAGATAAATAAGTGAAATTAATGATATTAATAATTAATATTAATTAATTACTGTCTTTTCATATATATAGCTGCTATTATACGAAATGCAGAGGAGCGCAGATATTGAAGATAGCGAAATTGCATTAACTGCAAGCTGACTAGCAGGTAAGTGAGTTTTGCAAAAGTGAATAAAAGTTAACAATTATGGATTATAAAAGTGAAGTTAATGATATTAATAATTAATACTAATTAATTATTATCTTTTTTATGTATACAGCTGCTGCCATATAAAGTGCAGAGGGGCGCAAAACCGAGATAGCAGAACTGCATTAATTGCAAGCTGACTAGCAGGTAAGTTAATTTTGCAGAAGTTAATAAAAACATTAAAAGATTATTAATGTTGATTTTTTCTTTGCAGAGCACATCAACTGCGGCAAGGAGATTTAGCCAAGTGGGCTGCACAGCCAATAGGGCGGATATTTAAGTTAGTTTTTAGTTAATTCAAAATGTGCATCTTAGGCGCAAGTGCCGTCAGATATGTTCGCTGCACATATATATATATATGTGCCGAAAATAAAATTTTGTAATTGTAACTGAGTGTTTAAATAGTGTAATTACTTAACTCTGATCCCTATGTGATCTAAATAGCACCCTATAGGCAGCAAGTGGTGATGGTGGTGGTAGTGGCCGCGGCATTGGCGCAATACCCTCGAAGACAGGTAGTCGTTGCGGCTGGTGGGCTGCTGCTTGTGCAGCTTCGTTGTGTTGCTGAGCCTCCCGTCGGCGAAGGTATCTCTCTCTGCTTTCAGCTATTTCGTCAGCTTCTCTTTGCAGTTGTCGCTGAGTGCGCAAAGCTATGTCATTGGCCAAATGCATGTTTGCGAGACTCGCGTATCTTGCCAATGTTATCCGCTGTGGGATGAACGGGTCGTAGACAATGTTTTTGACCAAGTTGTTGGGATGGACACGGAGTCGATCATAGTATTTGGCGCAGAGATTGTTGAATATATCATCCGCAGATAAAACTTCCAAATCAGCTCTGATGCGAGTGTTCGAAATAAAGTACTGAGCACCAGAAATGGCTCTCAGAGCTTTATTGTGAACAACTCTAATGCGGTTGAATTGGGTCTCAGATAGCAGAGCGCCCCATACAGGTAGCGAATATTGCCATAATGGGGCAACTAGCTGCTTGTAAATAATGACTTTAGTTCTTAGAGTCAATTTGCTGTCTTTGTTAATGAGCCAATCTATCTTTTTAAGCCTAGCCCTAACCCTAGTAACGACCGTAGTGACATGTTGTGAGAAGCGCAGTTTCGTATCTAGAGTAACACCCAAATATGAATGAGAAGTGCCATTTTCGATAGTTTCGTTGCCAATGCGAATAGCCTGATATGGCGCTATAACTCGAAGCGTATGCATGATATGCATAGTCTTGTTTGCATTAATTGTAATGCACCACTTGCTCGCCCATTCAGCCAAACTATCCATATACGCCTGCTGCTGACTGAGCGCGACTGCTTGTCGAGAGTCAGCCGAAAGAACGATGACGTCGTCAGCATAAGTGGCAATCAATATCCCACGTAGGCGAGTTGGCCTTGGTATGTCGCTGGTGTATATATTATACAAGATAGGCCCGAGCAAGCTACCTTGAGGCACACCAGCGTGAATTTGCTTAATACCTGAGCGACAGCCACCGTGACACTCAACAATAAACGTCCGATCAACTAAATAGCAGCAGAGGATGCGGTAGAGAGCATCCGGCAATAGCATCTTGAGCTTATATTTCAAGCCTGTATGCCACACTCGATCAAAGGCTTCCTTGATATCCATATAGACAGCAGAGCAGTATTTGCGGTCATCAAACGCTTTAATAATAAATTGAGTAACGCGACCCAATTGCTGCTCAGCTGAATGCGCCTTGCGGAATCCAAATTGATGATTTGGAATCGCATTTACAAGAGTATCTTGCTCCAGCATACGGCTCAAAATCAGATACTCAAGTATCTTAGAGAGGCCAGACAGCAGACTTATTGGCCTGTATGATGCAACATGGTGCGTAGGCTTGCCAGGCTTATGCACCATCTTCACCACAGCTAGCTTCCAGCTCGAGGGGAAATGACTCAGTCGTAGTGAGTTGTTGCAAATGAGCACAAGATACAACACGGCCTTCAATGGCAGCGCTTTAATAGTGTGATTATCAATTTGATCCAATCCAGCAGCTTTTTTGTTCTCTAGCGTGCTGATGTGACTGATGACTTCAGCCGCAGTGACTGGCCGAAATGAGACTGAAGCAGTCAAAGATGGCTGGCTAACTTGAGCCTCGATTTCAGCCAGAACACTGGGTGGCGTAGTCACGATTGGTTGAAAACGCTGCTCGAGACTTGCAGCAAATGTTTCGGCCTTCTCGGCAGTTGTCTTGCACCAGACATTTTGAGCATTGGAGCCATTGTCACTAGAGGACTTCAACAGCGGTAGATTTGGAGCAGGCTGTCGCTTGATCTCGTTGGTCAGTCGCCAGAGCTTCTGCATACTATATCTATCAGTTGGATCGATAGATCTAAATAGCTCTTCCTCATACTTCTGCCTAGCATATATAAGCTCTTTGCGTATGCGATTCGACAGCCTGTTGCAGAGCATCTTGAGCATCGGGTTGCGATTACGGGTGAGATAGTGCTTGACTTGCTTATGGGCGTCGATGAGTTGCAGAGTCTGTCTATCTACGCGAAATCTAGTCCTTGTTATTTTGCGTGGGTGCTGTGCATTCGCATAGTTTGCAGCATCTTCAATGTTTCGGACAAAAGTATTGACCGCATCATCAATATCGTCTGCACTGTTGATCTCAGTGTTGAGCAAAATTTTGTCATTTAGATAGCTCTGAAATTTGTTGATGTTAGCATTCAAATCTAGCAAGTGGCCTTTTGCTCTGCTGGTGACAGGCTTCTCAACCAGCTGGACTTGCAACGGGAGATGATCAGAGCTAAGCTCGAAAGAGTCAGTGATGGCCAGCAAATCTCGCCTGATGCCTTTAAATAGCGCAAAGTCAATGGCAGACGGAGTTTGGCGTGAATTAAACGGAAAATGGGTGGGCGACCCAGTTGCCAGAATGTTGCAATTCACTTGTAGAATACTATTGACTAGCGTTCGGCCACGGAGACAAGATCTGGCGTTGCCCCACCACTGACTTTTCGCATTCCAGTCACCACCGACTATAAAAGTGTCACCCAGAGAAGATAGCAGGTTGTTGAAATCTTGCCCAGACCAGATGACTTGCGGCGGGCAGTAGATTGAGACAATATTGATATGACGGCCATTTTGCAGGCTGACTGAAACTTCGACAGATTGATGCGAGTCGTAAGATGTAAAGCGCATAGCATAATGGCATATATGTTGTTTAATTAAAAAGGCTGCACCTCCTCTGCGCCTGTTTGAGGGGTGATTTGCTAAATAAACAATATAACCATTAATATCAATGCTATCGCTATCAGTCAGATGCGTTTCAGACAGTAGCATTATATCTATATCGTGCTTGACGAGATATAGGTTGAGCTCATTAAGCTTTTTCTTGACACCGGCAGCATTCCAAAAAGATATCTTGATGTTGTTGACACGTTGAGTTACAGCATGCTGCAGTGCAGCGCTGCGTCTACTGGCATTTGGAGAAGTGGATACATTACTAGACATTTGAAGGCTCATTGGGACCAACTCTGGCCATCAAGAAGGCAAAGACAGTGGTCATCATCTCAATGAGTTTATCTAATTTAGCCTCTAATCTAGAGCTAACTTGTACTGGCATGCTTGGCATATTCGCATTTATTGGCTGCTCGAAACGTTGATAATGAACACCCCCACTAATAGGATGCGCACCCCCATCTAAAGGTAGCTGATGCCTACGGCGCGTACTTAGGCTACGGCTGCGTTTTGGCTGCGGCGGCCGCTGCGCGCTTGCCTGCCTAGGCAAGCGGACTTGTTGCTGCTGCTGTTGCTGTTGTTGCTGCTGCTGTTGTTGTTGCTGGCTAACTTTGGTGGCTTTTTGCCTCGACTGACGCTGTTTACTGCTAATAGCTGCCGGTCCGACAGGCTGAGCAAATTGTAAACCCGCCCGAAGGGCAGCCGAATAGCTGGGCCCTGCACTAACAGTTTGCGATCGTGACTGAGGGGGGGCTTGCTGTAAAAGATTTGGCATATTAGACATGTTTGGCATATTTGCTCGACTGCTCTGAGCAGCAGTAGTGGCAGCTGGCTTGGCTAAGTTGCTAATGACTTTAGCTAGTTGCGTGGCGCTTTCATTTTCGCGCTTCTTGCACGCTTCTTTATACGCAGGGCAGCCTTTGTAGCTCGCGGCATGCGGGCCGGAGCAATTGGCACACTTCGCTGGAGTTTGGTCGCCTTTTTGCTTGCCACAGTCCGTGGAAGCATGATTGGCGCCGCACTTGACGCAGGCGAAGGGGCGACGGCAGTAATTTTTTGTGTGCCCGAACTTCTGGCACCTATGGCATTGAGCAATTTCGTTGGTTTTATACGGCCGCTCAATTTTGACGCGCTGATTGCCAATGGCCGTAATTTGCAGCAATTCTGCGTTGTTTGCGCTGGCGGCCAACTCAACCTCGAAGAGATCGAGAGGCTCTTTTGAAAATCGAGACTTAATGCCTCTTAAAAAGCGGACTTCGTGCCCTAATTTGGCCAACTGCTCACGAATATAGTGATCCGGAGTGGAGAAGTGCAAGTGCCGAATAATGGCTCTATAGCCGCGCTCGCATTTTAATTGAAAAGTGTAATTTTCAATTGAATTAGCATCGAGGTACTTTACCAATTTGCGGTGCGTGGCGACGTCCTTGCACTGGACACGAATGCCGTGGTTAGCAGCAGGCTTGGTGGAGTAATTGTCCTGGCCAATAGCATCATCCAGGCGAATCAATAGCGGCATAATATCCGTCACGTTGGCGATAAATAGCGGCGCTGGCTTTGCACTCGGTTGCGCATGGCTGGCTCCAGTTGTAGTGGCGGCGGCAGCAGCAGTAACGGCGGCAGCACTAATAGCAGCTGCAGCGGCAGCATTAGGTGGCATAACTTGCATTTTTGCGGCTGTGCAAACTTTATTGGCAAGGCAAGTTGCCTCTCGCTGCGTGTCCTCAGTCCTGGCAGTCCGTATATAGTCGTCGATTTGCTGGCAGTCCTCGTCACTGCCATCCAGAACAACTGCGCCCAGCTGCGCAGTCTTCTTCTTGGGGCTGTCGCCTTTTTCAGCAGTCCTCTTTGCTGCTCTCTCACTAGAGAGCGGCTTTGTAGCACTTTGCATTGCATTTTTTGCAGCAAGATATTCGGCGACCATAGATTCCGCAGAAGTGGATGGTTTTGCCTTTAATTGCTGAGCCGCAGCTCGATTTTTTTTTTTTTTTTTTTTTTTTTTTTTTTTTTTGTTGAATAGTCACGTCTGCTCGAGGCTGTGCCGTAGACTGACTGACTATATTTATTTATTTACTGCTATACTACTGTATAATATAGTAAATTTGTTGACGCCTACTGTGTGTAGGTCTCAAATGTGAGTGTTACATTAAATGTGAAGTGACATACAAAAGTAGTTTGATTAATTTTGTGTAAATTTGTTGACGCCTACTGTGTGTAGATCTCAAATGTGAGTGTTACATTAGATGTGAAGTGACATACAAAAGTAGTTTGATTAATTTTGTGTGAATTTGTTGACGCCTACTGTGTGTAGATCTCAAATGTGAGTGTTACATTAAATGTGAAGTGAAATACAAAAGTAGTTTGATTAATTATGTTTTAGTGAATGTATAGATATCTTGATTAAGAATTGCATCCGGCCAGGAAACGTCATCTCTTCCGGGACTGGCATCCTGTTTGGGATTCTGTATGGAAGAACCAGTATTTTAACTGGAGCCAGGATCCTGTCTGGAACCGTCGATTTGAATAAGATTGACATCTCGACTAGAGCCAATATTTCGACTGGGAATGGAATTTTGTCTGGAGCCATCGACCTGATTGAAACCATTATTTTGACTGGAGCCAGTATCTTGCCTGAAACTATCGTCCCGCCTAAAACTGATATTCTGATATGAGTTGAAGTTCCGATTTAAGTTAACAGGATGATTAAAAGTAGAAACTGCATTTTTAGAAGGGATAGTAGCAACATATATGCAACCATGTGCCCGTCTCTGCTTGGCCTGTAATAGTTCCCATTTCCGCTTAAATATGTTTGATTGCAAGTGATTGTTGAGCATCACGGAGTAACGCTTCCACTTCAGCCGTTGCGGAATGCACGGGTAGTTACCAATTCGTCTTGCCTCAGGATTGGGATGAGCAAGAAGCCGGCTCACATATTTATAACACAGTTTATTATAGATGCTTTCAACAGTGTCTACTTGCAGATCTATATGAAGTGTGTTATTACTGACATACCACGGTGCACCTGTTATTTCTCTAAGTATTTTATTTTGTGCTACTTGCAGCTTATTAAATCTGGTCTCGCATATCAGCGCGCCCCATATAGGAAGAGCATATTGCCAAATCGGCGCAATAAGCAGCTTATATAGTAATATTTTAAGTTTTAGTGGCAGCTTACTTCTAGCTCCAATTATCCACTTTAACTCTTTAGTTCTCGTTCTAAGCTTGCCAATTATATTATTAATATGAGTTTTTAACAACAGTTTGTTATCCAGCTGTATGCCCAAATATCTATGGCTAGTTTTGTTGTCAATATTATTACCCGCAATTGTGACAACACTTTGATGATCATATTGTACTTGTCGAATTGAATGTATCACATGAACTGTTTTGGAATAGTTGAGTTTGATACACCATTTTTTGGTCCATTCGTGAAATGTGTTGAGATAATGATTAAGGTGTTGTACAGCATGTGTCAAACTAATATTGCTCGAGAGAATTGCAGTGTCATCAGCATATGTTCCTAGCATCATGCGTGCAGTTGGACGTCGAACGCTGGATATGGCTGGTAGTGGCATGTCCGCAGTGTAGAAATTATACAGAATTGGGCTCAAAACGCCTCCCTTGTGGAACACCAGCAGCGATTTGTTTAACACTTGATCGTGTGCCATCGAAACACTCCACTATAAATGTACGATTTTTGAGATAACTATGTAGGATGTTAAATAGTACATTTGGTAGTAACTTCTTTAGCTTGTATAGAAGCCCTGGGTGCCAGACACGATCAAAAGCTTCAGAAATGTCCAGATAGACGGCTGAGCAGAAATAATTATCTTCAAAAGCTTCCATAATGAATTGAGTGACACGACCAAGTTGCTGTTCTGTGGAATGCCGACTACGAAAGCCAAATTGGTGATCAGGCATTGCCTTACAAAACGCCTCCACCTCAAATAGCCTATTCATAATTAACTTCTCAAGGATTTTGGATAGCCCTGAGAGTAAGCTGATTGGCCTGTAGGAAGTCAGCTCATGGGCTGGCTTACCAGGTTTAACTATCATTCTGACTCTTGCGCATTTCCATCGGCTGGGAAAGTGTCCAAATCTGAGCGCACTGTTGAATATAAGAGTTAAATACAGCAGTGCCTTTAGAGGAAGTGCTTTGAGTGTCCAGTTATCAATGAAGTCTAACCCAGGAGACTTCTTAATTTGAAGATCATTGATTATGGTCATAACTTCTTGAACAAGTATAGGTCGAAATTGCACAGGAGGCAAGCTACCACTGTCTAAATCTGGCTTTCAGCCTGCATGCGAGGGAATCACATACACAATTGCCCTGCTTTTTCTCGCCTCAAGCTTTAGGCTGCCCAGCAGCGTAAAGGTGAGAGAAGAGGGAACAGGGTGTCTTTATTCATTTCTCAGTGCTTTGCGTTAGTACTTTCTAGAAATTAGTTGGCAGCTTATTTACAATTCACTTATGTGGTAAGTATTATAAGCTAGTAGTAGGCGAAACTTAATATAAGTGTTTATTAATAAAGTTTGAATTTTACAAATAATTGAGTGTTTTCTTTTTATATACATATATATATCTATCTAGTAAAGTTGTAGTTATTTATACAGATTTAATTTGGTGGGGAAGAGTAAAGACTAAGTCAGATTTTCTTCGTTAAATTCAATTTAGATTACTATTCTTTAAATTCAATTTGGATTACTATTCTTTAAATTTAATTTGGATTACTATTCTTAAATATAATTACATTTAGCTGGTTTGTTAGTTGTATTGTTGATTTGATAACTCTAGGGGCGTCATCAGTCGCTGTCATCCAGTCTTCAGTGGCCCGGAGGGGAAGACAGAAGAAGGCGCTGCTGTCGATGCTCTTATTTGTAGCTATGTCCAGGTTGTAAGTACTCCGTGGATCCAGGAGAGAGGCTAGTCTGAGACTTGCTATTTATTCATAGGCACCCTTTATTTTCTGGCTTTTGCTTACTTTGTTTCTTTCCATAGTGTTCGTCTTTATTTAGAATTTCTTATATCGTGATTGTTTATTTATTTGCTTTGCTTGATTTTTTTTTTGAGATTTTTATTTATTGTTGGTTTTATTAGTAAGAATATTAATTTATTATTAGCTTGCTATGGGCTTTAACTTTGGTTATATTTAAGTTTTTGGATTTATTATTATTATTTATTTATTTTTTGTTTGTTAGATTTGACTGCAAGATTCACTCAGTAGCGTGTATAGCGAGGTGGGTATATTATTGAAATATCGTGTATTAGTTATAAGTTTATTTATTTGTTTTGTCTATCCATTTTAACATTTGTTTTATTTATTAATTTATTGTTAAGTGTTTTTATTATTTGCTTTGTTAAATCGATTATTTATTTATAATTATGGTTGTTTAGCGTATTTATTTTGTTTTTACTTAGGGTTTTGCACTTTTATTAGAAAGTTTTGTTGCGAGTGTTGCATATGTAATTAGAAGTTTAGCCCGTTTTGTTTTGTTGCTTGTGTTTTTAGTCTTTATTTGCAGCAGGAATTAGTTGAGGCGGCCATGTTGTAAGATTGGTAAGTACATATTTGTTTTCATCGTTTACTTGCATATTTATTATATTAAGTATCATTAAAAGTTGTCGGCAGGAGTAGTTCAACTGCATGTATTGCGGTGATTTATTTATTGGAGTAGTTCAACTGCATGTATTGCGATGATTTATTTTATTGGATCGTAGAATTATTTGTGTTCGCGCGCGGTATTTGTTAAATTTGTGCTAGCGTAGCTTGCGCGTCAATTTATCTTTGAGTAGGGTTGCTTACTTTATCATTATCGAGTTTTAGTATTTTGTACAATTTTATCGTTATCGAATTTTAAACATTTTGTGTATTTTCAGCTTTGTTCTTATTTGGTGGTTGGATTCGTTTGGTAAGTAGTTTCAATTTATTAGGATTCAGGAATTAATTATTGTTTGGTGAGTACTGTGTTATAGTTTAAAGTTGTTTATATTGTTTCAATGTAATTTGTTTCATTGCAGGTGGCACCAGAGAGGACAGCCAAGTTGATGATGGATGGGTGAGTATGTGCTTATATATGTAGCAAAAGGACTGGCTTTATTATTATAAATCTTTTTATTTCCAGATAAGACGTGGAAAGTTACCAAGTCTGATTTTATAGTATATAAATAGGTTATTTGTTATTCTTAGGTTATTGTTTTGTTTGTAGAATTGTCATTAGTTTATTGTTTTGCTTGTTTCCCTTAGTCTGAGTTATTGTTTGTTTAGACTTTGTTTCATTTAGTGAATTTTAGTCTTTTAGGAATATTTGTCTTGTTATTTAGTGTAGTAGTTTAAGTTTAAGATTGCATTTGCCTGGGGTAATTTGAGTTTTAATATATGGCGCAGAGTATTTGTTTCCTTTGTGGCTATCGAATTTTGACAAATAGCGTACTTTAGGATGTGTTCGTACTAGGTGTTTATGTTTGGATTATATTAAGTTTATTTATTATACGCAGGTAGCTAAGTTGTTATTTAATAGGTCTTTTATAATTTATATATTTTTATTTTTATTTTATTTTATTTGTTTATTTATTTTATTTATTTATTCTTATTTTTTGTGAGCAATACGTGCGAGGGTGGGTATCAAAGTTGCTTCCTTTTGTTTCTTGTTGAAGATTACTGCTTTGTCAGCTTCTTTTCCTTGCTTAGACTTGTCTTGTCTTCAGTATTAGCGTTTGATTTAGTGTTTGGTTGTTATGTGCTATATATATTTATTGTTTGATTTTTATTTTTATTTTTTTATCTGATTGTTGTTTTATTAGTTATATTATTATTATTAGTTAGTTATAGTGTAATTACTAGTTAGTTGTATTGTATTATATTATTAGATATTTAGAATTGCATTAATATGTTGGGGATGTCAAATAGTTTACCAGTTTTTATCGTTTAGGAGGCTTGTAGTTTGTATTTGTGAGGAATATTGTATAATATTGTTATTATTAGTTAGTTATAGTGAAATTATGTTATTCTAGTTATTTTTTTTTTTTTTTTTTATTTATTTATTTTTATTTTTTTTTGTTTTTTTTTTAGTTTAGGTTTTGCAGCGAGCAGCTTGTTGATTGTAAGTATAAATTTGACTATTTATGATTTAGGGGCTTGTAGATTGTAGATGTGAGGATTATTGTATACTTTTGTTTTTATAAGTTAGCTATAGCGAATTATGTTATTTGTTTGCTGCAGGTATATTATTTCACTAGATAGTTGTAGGTGTGCGGGCAAGTTGCAGAGCATTTGTTTATTTTCCTTATTAGAGTATAATTTCATAGCTTCCCAGTTTTGTTCAATTATTACTGTTGCCTAATCTAGTTATTTTTTTTTTTTATTTATTTTTTTTATTTTTATTTATTTTTATTTATTTATTTATTTGTTTTGTTTTTGTTTTAGTTTAGGTTTTGCCGCAAGCAGCTTGTTGATTGTAAGTATTAATTTGTCTATTTTGTATCTTTAATTCAGCAGTAAAATTTTAATGAGTTGTATCTTTCAGATAGCGCTTGAAGATGCCACTGTCTAGTACTTGTATTAAGTGTTCTTGTTTGATTAATGAGAGTATAAACTTTTTAGCCTGCATGCGAGGGAATCACATACACAATTGCCCTGCTTTTTCTCGCCTCAAGCTTTAGGCTGCCCAGCAGCGTAAAGGTGAGAGAAGAGGGAACAGGGTGTCTTTATTCATTTCTCAGTGCTTTGCGTTAGTACTTTCTAGAAATTAGTTGGCAGCTTATTTACAATTCACTTATGTGGTAAGTATTATAAGCTAGTAGTAGGCGAAACTTAATATAAGTGTTTATTAATAAAGTTTGAATTTTACAAATAATTGAGTGTTTTCTTTTTATATACATATATATATCTATCTAGTAAAGTTGTAGTTATTTATACAGATTTAATTTGGTGGGGAAGAGTAAAGACTAAGTCAGATTTTCTTCGTTAAATTCAATTTAGATTACTATTCTTTAAATTCAATTTGGATTACTATTCTTTAAATTTAATTTGGATTACTATTCTTAAATATAATTACATTTAGCTGGTTTGTTAGTTGTATTGTTGATTTGATAACTCTAGGGGCGTCATCAGTCGCTGTCATCCAGTCTTCAGTGGCCCGGAGGGGAAGACAGAAGAAGGCGCTGCTGTCGATGCTCTTATTTGTAGCTATGTCCAGGTTGTAAGTACTCCGTGGATCCAGGAGAGAGGCTAGTCTGAGACTTGCTATTTATTCATAGGCACCCTTTATTTTCTGGCTTTTGCTTACTTTGTTTCTTTCCATAGTGTTCGTCTTTATTTAGAATTTCTTATATCGTGATTGTTTATTTATTTGCTTTGCTTGATTTTTTTTGAGATTTTTATTTATTGTTGGTTTTATTAGTAAGAATATTAATTTATTATTAGCTTGCTATGGGCTTTAACTTTGTTTATATTTAAGTTTTTGGATTTATTATTATTATTTATTTATTTTTTGTTTGTTAGATTTGACTGCAAGATTCACTCAGTAGCGTGTATAGCGAGGTGGGTATATTATTGAAATATCGTGTATTAGTTATAAGTTTATTTATTTGTTTTGTCTATCCATTTTAACATTTGTTTTATTTATTAATTTATTGTTAAGTGTTTTTATTATTTGCTTTGTTAAATCGATTATTTATTTATAATTATGGTTGTTTAGCGTATTTATTTTGTTTTTACTTAGGGTTTTGCACTTTTATTAGAAAGTTTTGTTGCGAGTGTTGCATATGTAATTAGAAGTTTAGCCCGTTTTGTTTTGTTGCTTGTGTTTTTAGTCTTTATTTGCAGCAGGAATTAGTTGAGGCGGCCATGTTGTAAGATTGGTAAGTACATATTTGTTTTCATCGTTTACTTGCATATTTATTATATTAAGTATCATTAAAAGTTGTCGGCAGGAGTAGTTCAACTGCATGTATTGCGGTGATTTATTTATTGGAGTAGTTCAACTGCATGTATTGCGATGATTTATTTTATTGGATCGTAGAATTATTTGTGTTCGCGCGCGGTATTTGTTAAATTTGTGCTAGCGTAGCTTGCGCGTCAATTTATCTTTGAGTAGGGTTGCTTACTTTATCATTATCGAGTTTTAGTATTTTGTACAATTTTATCGTTATCGAATTTTAAACATTTTGTGTATTTTCAGCTTTGTTCTTATTTGGTGGTTGGATTCGTTTGGTAAGTAGTTTCAATTTATTAGGATTCAGGAATTAATTATTGTTTGGTGAGTACTGTGTTATAGTTTAAAGTTGTTTATATTGTTTCAATGTAATTTGTTTCATTGCAGGTGGCACCAGAGAGGACAGCCAAGTTGATGATGGATGGGTGAGTATGTGCTTATATATGTAGCAAAAGGACTGGCTTTATTATTATAAATCTTTTTATTTCCAGATAAGACGTGGAAAGTTACCAAGTCTGATTTTATAGTATATAAATAGGTTATTTGTTATTCTTAGGTTATTGTTTTGTTTGTAGAATTGTCATTAGTTTATTGTTTTGCTTGTTTCCCTTAGTCTGAGTTATTGTTTGTTTAGACTTTGTTTCATTTAGTGAATTTTAGTCTTTTAGGAATATTTGTCTTGTTATTTAGTGTAGTAGTTTAAGTTTAAGATTGCATTTGCCTGGGGTAATTTGAGTTTTAATATATGGCGCAGAGTATTTGTTTCCTTTGTGGCTATCGAATTTTGACAAATAGCGTACTTTAGGATGTGTTCGTACTAGGTGTTTATGTTTGGATTATATTAAGTTTATTTATTATACGCAGGTAGCTAAGTTGTTATTTAATAGGTCTTTTATAATTTATATATTTTTATTTTTATTTTATTTTATTTGTTTATTTATTTTATTTATTTATTCTTATTTTTTGTGAGCAATACGTGCGAGGGTGGGTATCAAAGTTGCTTCCTTTTGTTTCTTGTTGAAGATTACTGCTTTGTCAGCTTCTTTTCCTTGCTTAGACTTGTCTTGTCTTCAGTATTAGCGTTTGATTTAGTGTTTGGTTGTTATGTGCTATATATATTTATTGTTTGATTTTTATTTTTATTTTTTTATCTGATTGTTGTTTTATTAGTTATATTATTATTATTAGTTAGTTATAGTGTAATTACTAGTTAGTTGTATTGTATTATATTATTAGATATTTAGAATTGCATTAATATGTTGGGGATGTCAAATAGTTTACCAGTTTTTATCGTTTAGGAGGCTTGTAGTTTGTATTTGTGAGGAATATTGTATAATATTGTTATTATTAGTTAGTTATAGTGAAATTATGTTATTCTAGTTATTTTTTTTATTTTTGTTTATTTATTTATTTTTATTTTTTTTTTGTTTTTGTTTTAGTTTAGGTTTTGCAGCGAGCAGCTTGTTGATTGTAAGTATAAATTTGACTATTTATGATTTAGGGGCTTGTAGATTGTAGATGTGAGGATTATTGTATACTTTTGTTTTTATAAGTTAGCTATAGCGAATTATGTTATTTGTTTGCTGCAGGTATATTATTTCACTAGATAGTTGTAGGTGTGCGGGCAAGTTGCAGAGCATTTGTTTATTTTCCTTATTAGAGTATAATTTCATAGCTTCCCAGTTTTGTTCAATTATTACTGTTGCCTAATCTAGTTATTTTTTTTTTATTTATTTATTTTTTTATTTTTATTTATTTTTATTTATTTATTTATTTGTTTTGTTTTTGTTTTAGTTTAGGTTTTGCCGCAAGCAGCTTGTTGATTGTAAGTATTAATTTGTCTATTTTGTATCTTTAATTCAGCAGTAAAATTTTAATGAGTTGTATCTTTCAGATAGCGCTTGAAGATGCCACTGTCTAGTACTTGTATTAAGTGTTCTTGTTTGATTAATGAGAGTATAAACTTTTCAGCCTGCATGCGAGGGAATCACATACACAATTGCCCTGCTTTTTCTCGCCTCAAGCTTTAGGCTGCCCAGCAGCGTAAAGGTGAGAGAAGAGGGAACAGGGTGTCTTTATTCATTTCTCAGTGCTTTGCGTTAGTACTTTCTAGAAATTAGTTGGCAGCTTATTTACAATTCACTTATGTGGTAAGTATTATAAGCTAGTAGTAGGCGAAACTTAATATAAGTGTTTATTAATAAAGTTTGAATTTTACAAATAATTGAGTGTTTTCTTTTTTATATACATATATATATCTATCTAGTAAAGTTGTAGTTATTTATACAGATTTAATTTGGTGGGGAAGAGTAAAGACTAAGTCAGATTTTCTTCGTTAAATTCAATTTAGATTACTATTCTTTAAATTCAATTTGGATTACTATTCTTTAAATTTAATTTGGATTACTATTCTTAAATATAATTACATTTAGCTGGTTTGTTAGTTGTATTGTTGATTTGATAACTCTAGGGGCGTCATCAGTCGCTGTCATCCAGTCTTCAGTGGCCCGGAGGGGAAGACAGAAGAAGGCGCTGCTGTCGATGCTCTTATTTGTAGCTATGTCCAGGTTGTAAGTACTCCGTGGATCCAGGAGAGAGGCTAGTCTGAGACTTGCTATTTATTCATAGGCACCCTTTATTTTCTGGCTTTTGCTTACTTTGTTTCTTTCCATAGTGTTCGTCTTTATTTAGAATTTCTTATATCGTGATTGTTTATTTATTTGCTTTGCTTGATTTTTTTTTGAGATTTTTATTTATTGTTGGTTTTATTAGTAAGAATATTAATTTATTATTAGCTTGCTATGGGCTTTAACTTTGTTTATATTTAAGTTTTTGGATTTATTATTATTATTTATTTATTTTTTGTTTGTTAGATTTGACTGCAAGATTCACTCAGTAGCGTGTATAGCGAGGTGGGTATATTATTGAAATATCGTGTATTAGTTATAAGTTTATTTATTTGTTTTGTCTATCCATTTTAACATTTGTTTTATTTATTAATTTATTGTTAAGTGTTTTTATTATTTGCTTTGTTAAATCGATTATTTATTTATAATTATGGTTGTTTAGCGTATTTATTTTGTTTTTACTTAGGGTTTTGCACTTTTATTAGAAAGTTTTGTTGCGAGTGTTGCATATGTAATTAGAAGTTTAGCCCGTTTTGTTTTGTTGCTTGTGTTTTTAGTCTTTATTTGCAGCAGGAATTAGTTGAGGCGGCCATGTTGTAAGATTGGTAAGTACATATTTGTTTTCATCGTTTACTTGCATATTTATTATATTAAGTATCATTAAAAGTTGTCGGCAGGAGTAGTTCAACTGCATGTATTGCGGTGATTTATTTATTGGAGTAGTTCAACTGCATGTATTGCGATGATTTATTTTATTGGATCGTAGAATTATTTGTGTTCGCGCGCGGTATTTGTTAAATTTGTGCTAGCGTAGCTTGCGCGTCAATTTATCTTTGAGTAGGGTTGCTTACTTTATCATTATCGAGTTTTAGTATTTTGTACAATTTTATCGTTATCGAATTTTAAACATTTTGTGTATTTTCAGCTTTGTTCTTATTTGGTGGTTGGATTCGTTTGGTAAGTAGTTTCAATTTATTAGGATTCAGGAATTAATTATTGTTTGGTGAGTACTGTGTTATAGTTTAAAGTTGTTTATATTGTTTCAATGTAATTTGTTTCATTGCAGGTGGCACCAGAGAGGACAGCCAAGTTGATGATGGATGGGTGAGTATGTGCTTATATATGTAGCAAAAGGACTGGCTTTATTATTATAAATCTTTTTATTTCCAGATAAGACGTGGAAAGTTACCAAGTCTGATTTTATAGTATATAAATAGGTTATTTGTTATTCTTAGGTTATTGTTTTGTTTGTAGAATTGTCATTAGTTTATTGTTTTGCTTGTTTCCCTTAGTCTGAGTTATTGTTTGTTTAGACTTTGTTTCATTTAGTGAATTTTAGTCTTTTAGGAATATTTGTCTTGTTATTTAGTGTAGTAGTTTAAGTTTAAGATTGCATTTGCCTGGGGTAATTTGAGTTTTAATATATGGCGCAGAGTATTTGTTTCCTTTGTGGCTATCGAATTTTGACAAATAGCGTACTTTTAGGATGTGTTCGTACTAGGTGTTTATGTTTGGATTATATTAAGTTTATTTATTATACGCAGGTAGCTAAGTTGTTATTTAATAGGTCTTTTATAATTTATATATTTTTATTTTTATTTTATTTTATTTGTTTATTTATTTTATTTATTTATTCTTATTTTTTGTGAGCAATACGTGCGAGGGTGGGTATCAAAGTTGCTTCCTTTTGTTTCTTGTTGAAGATTACTGCTTTGTCAGCTTCTTTTCCTTGCTTAGACTTGTCTTGTCTTCAGTATTAGCGTTTGATTTAGTGTTTGGTTGTTATGTGCTATATATATTTATTGTTTGATTTTTATTTTTATTTTTTTATCTGATTGTTGTTTTATTAGTTATATTATTATTATTAGTTAGTTATAGTGTAATTACTAGTTAGTTGTATTGTATTATATTATTAGATATTTAGAATTGCATTAATATGTTGGGGATGTCAAATAGTTTACCAGTTTTTATCGTTTAGGAGGCTTGTAGTTTGTATTTGTGAGGAATATTGTATAATATTGTTATTATTAGTTAGTTATAGTGAAATTATGTTATTCTAGTTATTTTTTTTATTTTTGTTTATTTATTTATTTTTATTTTTTTTTGTTTTTGTTTTAGTTTAGGTTTTGCAGCGAGCAGCTTGTTGATTGTAAGTATAAATTTGACTATTTATGATTTAGGGGCTTGTAGATTGTAGATGTGAGGATTATTGTATACTTTTGTTTTTATAAGTTAGCTATAGCGAATTATGTTATTTGTTTGCTGCAGGTATATTATTTCACTAGATAGTTGTAGGTGTGCGGGCAAGTTGCAGAGCATTTGTTTATTTTCCTTATTAGAGTATAATTTCATAGCTTCCCAGTTTTGTTCAATTATTACTGTTGCCTAATCTAGTTATTTTTTTTTTTATTTATTTATTTTTTTATTTTTATTTATTTATTTATTTGTTTTGTTTTTGTTTTAGTTTAGGTTTTGCCGCAAGCAGCTTGTTGATTGTAAGTATTAATTTGTCTATTTTGTATCTTTAATTCAGCAGTAAAATTTTAATGAGTTGTATCTTTCAGATAGCGCTTGAAGATGCCACTGTCTAGTACTTGTATTAAGTGTTCTTGTTTCAGCCTGCATGCGAGGGAATCACATACACAATTGCCCTGCTTTTTCTCGCCTCAAGCTTTAGGCTGCCCAGCAGCGTAAAGGTGAGAGAAGAGGGAACAGGGTGTCTTTATTCATTTCTCAGTGCTTTGCGTTAGTACTTTCTAGAAATTAGTTGGCAGCTTATTTACAATTCACTTATGTGGTAAGTATTATAAGCTAGTAGTAGGCGAAACTTAATATAAGTGTTTATTAATAAAGTTTGAATTTTACAAATAATTGAGTGTTTTCTTTTTTATATACATATATATATCTATCTAGTAAAGTTGTAGTTATTTATACAGATTTAATTTGGTGGGGAAGAGTAAAGACTAAGTCAGATTTTCTTCGTTAAATTCAATTTAGATTACTATTCTTTAAATTCAATTTGGATTACTATTCTTTAAATTTAATTTGGATTACTATTCTTAAATATAATTACATTTAGCTGGTTTGTTAGTTGTATTGTTGATTTGATAACTCTAGGGGCGTCATCAGTCGCTGTCATCCAGTCTTCAGTGGCCCGGAGGGGAAGACAGAAGAAGGCGCTGCTGTCGATGCTCTTATTTGTAGCTATGTCCAGGTTGTAAGTACTCCGTGGATCCAGGAGAGAGGCTAGTCTGAGACTTGCTATTTATTCATAGGCACCCTTTATTTTCTGGCTTTTGCTTACTTTGTTTCTTTCCATAGTGTTCGTCTTTATTTAGAATTTCTTATATCGTGATTGTTTATTTATTTGCTTTGCTTGATTTTTTTTTGAGATTTTTATTTATTGTTGGTTTTATTAGTAAGAATATTAATTTATTATTAGCTTGCTATGGGCTTTAACTTTGTTTATATTTAAGTTTTTGGATTTATTATTATTATTTATTTATTTTTTGTTTGTTAGATTTGACTGCAAGATTCACTCAGTAGCGTGTATAGCGAGGTGGGTATATTATTGAAATATCGTGTATTAGTTATAAGTTTATTTATTTGTTTTGTCTATCCATTTTAACATTTGTTTTATTTATTAATTTATTGTTAAGTGTTTTTATTATTTGCTTTGTTAAATCGATTATTTATTTATAATTATGGTTGTTTAGCGTATTTATTTTGTTTTTACTTAGGGTTTTGCACTTTTATTAGAAAGTTTTGTTGCGAGTGTTGCATATGTAATTAGAAGTTTAGCCCGTTTTGTTTTGTTGCTTGTGTTTTTAGTCTTTATTTGCAGCAGGAATTAGTTGAGGCGGCCATGTTGTAAGATTGGTAAGTACATATTTGTTTTCATCGTTTACTTGCATATTTATTATATTAAGTATCATTAAAAGTTGTCGGCAGGAGTAGTTCAACTGCATGTATTGCGGTGATTTATTTATTGGAGTAGTTCAACTGCATGTATTGCGATGATTTATTTTATTGGATCGTAGAATTATTTGTGTTCGCGCGCGGTATTTGTTAAATTTGTGCTAGCGTAGCTTGCGCGTCAATTTATCTTTGAGTAGGGTTGCTTACTTTATCATTATCGAGTTTTAGTATTTTGTACAATTTTATCGTTATCGAATTTTAAACATTTTGTGTATTTTCAGCTTTGTTCTTATTTGGTGGTTGGATTCGTTTGGTAAGTAGTTTCAATTTATTAGGATTCAGGAATTAATTATTGTTTGGTGAGTACTGTGTTATAGTTTAAAGTTGTTTATATTGTTTCAATGTAATTTGTTTCATTGCAGGTGGCACCAGAGAGGACAGCCAAGTTGATGATGGATGGGTGAGTATGTGCTTATATATGTAGCAAAAGGACTGGCTTTATTATTATAAATCTTTTTATTTCCAGATAAGACGTGGAAAGTTACCAAGTCTGATTTTATAGTATATAAATAGGTTATTTGTTATTCTTAGGTTATTGTTTTGTTTGTAGAATTGTCATTAGTTTATTGTTTTGCTTGTTTCCCTTAGTCTGAGTTATTGTTTGTTTAGACTTTGTTTCATTTAGTGAATTTTAGTCTTTTAGGAATATTTGTCTTGTTATTTAGTGTAGTAGTTTAAGTTTAAGATTGCATTTGCCTGGGGTAATTTGAGTTTTAATATATGGCGCAGAGTATTTGTTTCCTTTGTGGCTATCGAATTTTGACAAATAGCGTACTTTAGGATGTGTTCGTACTAGGTGTTTATGTTTGGATTATATTAAGTTTATTTATTATACGCAGGTAGCTAAGTTGTTATTTAATAGGTCTTTTATAATTTATATATTTTTATTTTTATTTTATTTTATTTGTTTATTTATTTTATTTATTTATTCTTATTTTTTGTGAGCAATACGTGCGAGGGTGGGTATCAAAGTTGCTTCCTTTTGTTTCTTGTTGAAGATTACTGCTTTGTCAGCTTCTTTTCCTTGCTTAGACTTGTCTTGTCTTCAGTATTAGCGTTTGATTTAGTGTTTGGTTGTTATGTGCTATATATATTTATTGTTTGATTTTTATTTTTATTTTTTTATCTGATTGTTGTTTTATTAGTTATATTATTATTATTAGTTAGTTATAGTGTAATTACTAGTTAGTTGTATTGTATTATATTATTAGATATTTAGAATTGCATTAATATGTTGGGGATGTCAAATAGTTTACCAGTTTTTATCGTTTAGGAGGCTTGTAGTTTGTATTTGTGAGGAATATTGTATAATATTGTTATTATTAGTTAGTTATAGTGAAATTATGTTATTCTAGTTATTTTTTTTATTTTTGTTTATTTATTTATTTTTATTTTTTTTTGTTTTTGTTTTAGTTTAGGTTTTGCAGCGAGCAGCTTGTTGATTGTAAGTATAAATTTGACTATTTATGATTTAGGGGCTTGTAGATTGTAGATGTGAGGTTTTTTCTGTTTGTATGCCTTGACAGAACACACATTAATGATCTCTTATTCCCTTTCCTCTCATTCATATTAGCTGTCCAGCAGCTAGATGAAGAGGAAAAGAGAAAATAGAGATGCTCTTTATTCATACAATACTTTGACAATAGTATTTTCTTAGAATTAAAATTGCGCCTAAAAGATACTTTAAAAAATATACATTCGGTCGATATTTAGCGAAACTATGATTAGTTTAAATGGCCACAAGTGCAACAAAAGATAGCAGTGCACCATTGTGATATATGTGTACGTATAAAAGAGCAGATGACATTGATATGCTTAAATTGCTAGTTGTAAACTAATGAGTAAGATAGAGTATAAGTATTATAGATATATATATATAAGTAGTAATAATTAATATAATTCAAATATAAGTAGTATAAATATGTAATTAGAGATAATTAATATAATTAAATTCATATACAGCTGCATCTATGAGATGCGCAGATCAATTAGCTGCCATAATGCCGCCATTCAATTGAATGAGAAAATTCAAGACAAAGTCTAGTCATTTTCCCTTATAGGTTGTTTAAGCTAAATATAGTATTAGTAGTATAAGAGTAATATAATTAATAGTAATAGTTGTTTTCATTTCAATATTTGATTTTCAATAGGTTTTTCATTTCATTTTAGCATATTTAATTTAGTTAAAATTTATTAAATACATCGTAAGTGCGATCGTGAAAGTGATTGTGCATCCCTGTCTATCGATATGCAAAGACAAAACATATGTTTGAAAAGCATATGATGAAAAGGCAGAGTGCAATTAATTGCAAAAGTTGCAACTGAAAGAGATAAGTATGGATTCTAATAAGAATACTGAGATAATTATTAATAATTAGATATTAATTAATAAATTATTCGTCTGTTTCAGCAATTTCTCCCAAGTGCAAGTGAACGTGTGTTCGACAGGCCGAAGAAGTGAGTAATGTTAATTATACATATATGTATATAAGTGTTTATACTTAATGTTGTTTTGTTTTTATTTGCAGGGAATCATCCGGTGGAACGAGAGGTAGCAGCTGAGAAGACTCCACATCCCAATCACCGAGCAGTGCCGCCAGTTTTGTTAAGTTGATTGTGTAGTTTAAGCCAGTGCATTGTAGTGTTGTTTTGCTGCATGTGTGTATGTGCATACGTGCCAAATAAAACTTTTAATTGAATATAAAATTCAATTTGAGTTTTATTTGTTAGGATATCCTTTGCAGATAGGATATGTGAGGACGACCAGTTTCCAGGTAAGTTGCTTGCATATACCAATGGCCAATTTGAATTTTAATGTAGATTAATGTTCTTTTTTAGCGTATATGCTTGCAATCAGTTGCTGGGGAAGGACCAGCCTGCATCGGCCGAAGAATCTCCTGGATTTGTGTTGTGTGTGCGCGAAGTGCTCGCTGTGGGTGGCAGTGGCGCCAGTTGTCGAAAGATTGGCAGGCGCGACTGCGAGGCAGTAGCGTCGCCTATATTTTGTGTCGCCCCAGAGGTGGGGGTGTGTGGGACTGCGTCATACGATGGCGCGCCGTTGCGACGAGCCTCGTTTCTGCGTCGCGCTGCCATTCTGCGAAGATTTTCGCTGGAGTTGCGGGTTGAGGCCGGATATGACCTCGTGAACCTCTCTGCTAAAATGTTGCGGCTGTGCTCGCGTAAAGTTATCGGGCCGTATACGGGCGGATGTCGGCGAAGATAATTAGCGTGTAGCTCCTCGTCGAACTCCGCTTGTCTTCGCTGCTGTCGCTGTGCGCGCAACTCGATTTCATTAGCCAGGTGAGTATTGACGAGGCTAGAGTATCTGGGCATAGTTAGCCGCTGTGGTACAAACGGATAGTGGGCTATGCTTCTAGCCTCATTGTTGCTGTGTACTCGCAGTCTATCATAATATTTAGTGCAAATATTATTAAATAATTCATCCACAGATAAAACGCCCAGCTCAGATCTGATGCGAGCATTTGAAATATAATATTGAGCGCCAGATATGGTTCTCAGTGCTCTGTTGTGTGCAACTCTGATGCGGTCGAACTGAGTTTCGGATAGGAGCGCACCCCAGACAGGTATAGTATATTGCCACAGTGGTGCAACTAGTTGTTTGTAAATTATCGTTTTAGTTTTTAGAGACAATTTACTATTTTTATTAATCAGCCAATCTATCTTTTTCAGCCGTGCCCTAATCCTCGAGACGACAGTGGTGACATGAGTGCCGAAGTGCAGCTTTGTGTCCATAGTGACACCCAAATAAGGATGTGAAGTGCCGTTTTTAATTGTTTCATTGCCAATGCGGATATCCTGGTATGGCGATATCCTTTTGTAAGTATGCATAATGTGCATAGTTTTACTAGTGTTTATTGTAATGCACCATTTCTTCGCCCACAGAGCTAATTTGTCCATATATGCTTGTTGCTGAGCTAACGCATCTGCTTGCCGACAGTTTGCTGAGAGGACTACGACGTCATCGGCATAAGTGGCTAAGAGGATTTTATTTCCAGAGGCATAAGTTGGGCTTGGAATATCACTGGTGTATATGTTATACAGCACTGGCCCAAGCAGGCTGCCTTGAGGCACCCCAGCGTGTATTTGCTTGGTTGCAGAGCGGCATCCTCCATGGCATTCAACAATAAATGATCGATTTGCTAAGTAGGAGCAAAGGATTCGATACAGAGCGTCAGGTAAGAGCATCTTGAGTTTGTATCTCAGACCTGAGTGCCACACTCTGTCAAATGCTTCTTTTATGTCCAAGTAAACAGCAGAGCAATACTTATGTTCTTCATATGATTTCAGAATGAACTGCGTGACTCGCCCAAGCTGTTGCTCAGCTGAGTGGGCCTTGCGAAAGCCAAATTGGTGGCTGGGTATAGCATTGGTAAGTGCGTCTTGCTCAAGCATACGGCTCAGAATTAAGAACTCTAATATTTTAGATAAGCCAGACAAGAGACTTATTGGCCTGTATGATGATACATGCTGCGTGGGCTTGCCGGGCTTGTGTATCATCTTGACCAGTGCTAACTTCCAGCTGGTAGGAAAATGGCCCATTCGAAGTGAGTTGTTGCATATTAAAACAAGGTATAGTATTGCCCTCATTGGCAGCGCTTTGATAGTGTGATTGTCGATATTATCTAAACCAGCTGCTTTCTTCTTCTCCAGCGTGCTAATATGATTAATGACCTCTGTCACTGTGACTGGCCGAAAAGAGACCAAGGCAGACGCTGGTGACTGACTAATTTGCGCCTCAATTTCGGCCAAGTCGCCAGGTGATGCAGAGATGAGAGGCTTGAAGCGTTGCTCAAGGCTATCAGCAAAGACTTCAGCTTTCTCCGCCGTTGTTTTGCACCATACATTATTGGCGTTAGAGCCATTGCCATCGCTGGACTTTAATAGTGGCAGATTTGGAGCCGGCTGTCGCTTGATTTCGTTGGTAAGTCGCCAGAGCTTTTGCATACTGTATCTATCTGTGGGGTCGATAGAGCTGAATAATTCTTCTTCATATTTTTGCTTTGCAGATTTTATATCTTTGCTGATGCGATTTGACAGCCTATTGCAGATCTGCTTTGCCAGGGGATTTCGGCTTTGTAGAAGATAGCGTTTGATTTGCTTCTTGGCCTCAATCAACTGGAGAGTCTGGCTTTTGACTCGAAACCTAGATCTGGTTATCTTGCGTGGACACTGCGCATTGGCAAAGTTTGCAGCATCTTGGACGTTTTTGACAAGAATATCAACAGCATCATCAACATCATTTTTTTTTTTTTTTCTGTTCGTATGTCTACAAAGAACACACATTAGTGATCTCCGCCTCTTCCCATTCTCGTACATGAACAGCTGACCAGCAGCTGCATGATGAGGGGAAGAGTACGGGGATACTCTTTATTTATTTAATACTTCACAATAGCATTTTTTTATAAATATAAATAGCGCCTATGATATAATTAAAATCTAAAAAGGACTATATTTGTCGAAACTTTTCATTAAATGATTAAATTTAAATGGCCATAAGTGCATAAAAATAACAGTGCAGCTTAATGTTACAAAATACTAATAAAAAGAGCAAATTAAAGATAATTCAAAATAACAATAAAGTGCTTGAGTAACTAATAAACGACTAAATAGATAAGTAATATATAAGTTTAACAATAGTAATAGATGGCATTAATTAATATAATTCAGTTTTTTCATTAAAAAGCATCTACAAGATGCACAGAGAAAATAGCCCAAAGTGGCCAATTGGAATAATAGAGAAAAGTCGAGACAAAGTCTGGTCATTTTCTCCAACATGGGCTTAAGCTAAATTTAACTTAAATTACAAAATGTTTATGATAATTAATATAGATAATTAAATAAAAATAGTTTAACAATTCATTTTGGCAGTTTTGATTTCATTAATATTCATTCGATATATCGCAAGAGTAACTGAGTAAGTGACGATGCACCCCTGGCATTGTGCCTATCGGAGTGCATAATCAAAACAAAAACAAAAAACAGCTGATTGGGAATTGCATTACATGCAAATTTTATGCTGCCAATTGGTAAGTGTAAAAATTAATAGATAAATAAGTGAAATTAATGATATTAATAATTAATATTAATTAATTACTGTCTTTTCATATATATAGCTGCTATTATACGAAATGCAGAGGAGCGCAGATATTGAAGATAGCGAAATTGCATTAACTGCAAGCTGACTAGCAGGTAAGTGAGTTTTGCAAAAGTGAATAAAAGTTAACAATTATGGATTATAAAAGTGAAGTTAATGATATTAATAATTAATACTAATTAATTATTATCTTTTTATGTATACAGCTGCTGCCATATAAAGTGCAGAGGGGCGCTCTGTTCGTATGTTACAAGAGAACACACATTGATGATCTCCGCTTCTTCGCATCTCATACATGATCAGCTGACCAGCAGCTGAATGGCGAGGGGAAGATAGTACGGAGATACTTTTTATTCAATTAATACTTCACAATAGCATTTCTTATGAATATAAATAGCGCCTATGAGATAATTAAAATCTAAAAAGGGACTATATTTATCGAAACTTATCATTAAATGATTAAATTTAAATGGCCATAAGTGCACAAAAATAACAGTGCAGCTTAATTTTACAAAATACTTATAATAGAGCAATTTAAAGATAATAGAAATTAACAATAAAGTGCTTGGGTAACTGATTAACGACTAAATAGATAAGTAAGGTTTAAGTTTAACAATAGTAATAGATAGCATTAATTAATATAATTCAATTATTTCATTAATAAGCATCTACAAGATGCACAGAGAAAAGTAGCCCAAAGTGGCCAATTGGAATAAAAGAGAAAAGTCGAGACAAAGTCTGGTCATTTTCTCAAGTATGGGCTTGAGCTAAAATTAGCTTAAATTACAAAAAGTTAAGACAGCTGATTGGAAATTGCATTAAATGCAAATTTTATGACTGATCCCTATGTGATCTAAATAGGACCCTATAGGCAGCAAGTGGTGATGGTGGTGGTAGTGGCAGCGGCATTGGCGCAATACCCTCGAAGACAGGTAGTCGTTGCGGCTGTTGGGCTGCTGCTTGTGCAGCTTCGTTGTGTTGCTGAGCCTCCCGTCGGCGAAGGAATCGCTCCCTACTTTCAGCTATTTCATCGGCCTCCCGTTGTAGTAGTCGCTGGGTGCGTAGAGCAATGTCATTGGCCAAATGCGTGTTTACGAGACTCGTGTATCTTGCCAATGTTATCCGCTGTGGGATGAACGGGTCATAGGCAATGTTTTTGGCCAAGTTGTTGGTATGGACCCGGAGTCGATCATAGTATTTGGCGCAGAGATTGTTGAATATATCATCCGCAGACAGGACTTGCAACTCAGCTCTGATGCGCGTGTTCGAAACAAAGTACTGAGCACCAGAAATGGCTCTCAGAGCTTTGTTGTGTACGACTCGTAATGCGGCTGAATTGCGCCTCAGATATCAGAGCTCCCCATACAGGCAGCGAGTATTGCCAAAGTGGAGCAACTAGCTGTTTGTAAATAATGACTTTTGTTCTCAGCGTCAATTTGCTATCTTTGTTAATGAGCCAATCTATCTTTTTAAGCCTAGCCCTGACCCTAGTAACGACCGTAGTGACATGTTGTGAGAAGCGCAGTTTCGTATCTAGAGTAACACCCAAATATGAATGAGAAGTGCCATTTTCGATAGTTTCGTTGCCAATGCGAATAGCCTGATATGGCGCTATAACTCCAAGCGTATGCATGATATGCATAGTCTTGTTTGCATTAATTGTAATGCACCACTTGCTCGCCCATTCAGCCAAACTATCCATATACGCCTGCTGCTGACTGAGCGCGACTGCTTGTCGAGAGTCAGCCGAAAGAACGATGACGTCGTCAGCATAAGTGGCAATCAATATCCCACGTAGGCGAGTTGGCCTTGGTATGTCGCTGGTGTATATATTATACAAGATAGGCCCGAGCAAGCTACCTTGAGGCACACCAGCGTGAATTTGCTTAATACCTGAGCGACAGCCACCGTGACACTCAACAATAAACGTCCGATCAACTAAATAGCAGCAGAGGATGCGGTAGAGAGCATCCGGCAATAGCATCTTGAGCTTATATTTCAAGCCTGTATGCCACACTCGATCAAAGGCTTCCTTGATATCCATATAGACAGCAGAGCAGTATTTGCGGTCATCAAACGCTTTAATAATAAATTGAGTAACGCGACCCAATTGCTGCTCAGCTGAATGCGCCTTGCGGAATCCAAATTGATGATTTGGAATCGCATTTACAAGAGTATCTTGCTCCAGCATACGGCTCAAAATCAGATACTCAAGTATCTTAGAGAGGCCAGACAGCAGACTTATTGGCCTGTATGATGCAACATGGTGCGTAGGCTTGCCAGGCTTATGCACCATCTTCACCACAGCTAGCTTCCAGCTCGAGGGGAAATGACTCAGTCGTAGTGAGTTGTTGCAAATGAGCACAAGATACAACACGGCCTTCAATGGCAGCGCTTTAATAGTGTGATTATCAATTTGATCCAATCCAGCAGCTTTTGTTCTCTAGCGTGCTGATGTGACTGATGACTTCAGCCGCAGTGACTGGCCGAAATGAGACTGAAGCAGTCAAAGATGGCTGGCTAACTTGAGCCTCGATTTCAGCCAGAACACTGGGTGGCGTAGTCACGATTGGTTGAAAACGCTGCTCGAGACTTGCAGCAAATGTTTCGGCCTTCTCGGCAGTTGTCTTGCACCAGACATTTTGAGCATTGGAGCCATTGTCACTAGAGGACTTCAACAGCGGTAGATTTGGAGCAGGCTGTCGCTTGATCTCGTTGGTCAGTCGCCAGAGCTTCTGCATACTATATCTATCAGTTGGATCGATAGATCTAAATAGCTCTTCCTCATACTTCTGCCTAGCATATATGAGCTCTTTGCGTATGCGATTCGACAGCCTGTTGCAGAGCATCTTGAGCATCGGGTTGCGATTACGGGTGAGATAGCGCTTGACTTGCTTATGGGCGTCGATGAGTTGCAGAGTCTGTCTATCTACGCGAAATCTAGTCCTTGTTATTTTGCGTGGGTGCTGTGCATTCGCATAGTTTGCAGCATCTTCAATGTTTCGGACAAAAGTATTGACCGCATCATCAATATCGTCTGCACTGTTGATCTCAGTGTTGAGCAAAATTTTGTCATTTAGATAGCTCTGAAATTTGTTGATGTTAGCATTCAAATCTAGCAAGTGGCCTTTTGCTCTGCTGGTGACAGGCTTCTCAACCAGCTGGACTTGCAACGGGAGATGATCAGAGCTAAGCTCGAAAGAGTCAGTGATGGCCAGCAAATCTCGCCTGATGCCTTTAAATAGCGCAAAGTCAATGGCAGACGGAGTTTGGCGTGAATTAAACGGAAAATGGGTGGGCGACCCAGTTGCCAGAATGTTGCAATTCACTTGTAGAATACTATTGACTAGCGTTCGGCCACGGAGACAAGATCTGGCGTTGCCCCACCACTGACTTTTCGCATTCCAGTCACCACCGACTATAAAAGTGTCACCCAGAGAAGATAGCAGGTTGTTGAAATCTTGCCCAGACCAGATGACTTGCGGCGGGCAGTAGATTGAGACAATATTGATATGACGGCCATTTTGCAGGCTGACTGAAACTTCGACAGATTGATGCGAGTCGTAAGATGTAAAGCGCATAGCATAATGGCATATATGTTGTTTAATTAAAAAGGCTGCACCTCCTCTGCGCCTGTTTGAGGGGTGATTTGCTAAATAAACAATATAACCATTAATATCAATGCTATCGCTATCAGTCAGATGCGTTTCAGACAGTAGCATTATATCTATATCGTGCTTGACGAGATATAGGTTGAGCTCATTAAGCTTTTTCTTGACACCGGCAGCATTCCAAAAAGATATCTTGATGTTGTTGACACGTTGAGTTACAGCATGCTGCAGTGCAGCGCTGCGTCTACTGGCATTTGGAGAAGTGGATACATTACTAGACATTTGAAGGCTCATTGGGACCAACTCTGGCCATCAAGAAGGCAAAGACAGTGGTCTTTTTTTTTTTTTTTTTTTTTGATTTGAATAGTTTTTTTTTTTTTTTTTTTTTTTTTTGATTTGAATAGTCAGGTCCGCATGAGGCTGACTGACTGACTATATTTATTTTTTTTTTAAAGTTTGTGCACATCTGTACACTATGGGGGTTTGCTAGCGTCTAATGTTAGCCGCAGCTCGCCTTCTTTATTTGCTTCATTACTATTTGAGCAACATATGCAAATGTTATAGACTTAAGACTAGGTGGCAACATTGTCTATTATCTTAATGTTATTTGATTAATAGGGCAGGGTGGCAACCTTGCCTGTTAACAGAGTTATTTCATAAGAATATGACAACTTTCTTCTTTGTTTACAAAACAATGAATGGGAAAATATGATGATATAAATGATATAAAATATGATGATATGAATTAATGAAGAGTGGTTTCCAATGATGATAACTTTGATGATTTGGAGTTTCAAGTCCGGGCTGGGGGTGTGATTGTGTTAAAGATGGCTGATGAGTACATATGTGGATGATAGACGAAGTTGTGGTGGCAAGTAACCAGGTTGGCAGTAGAGTTATGCAGTGTTAATTGATGTGTGAAGTGTGTGCTGATTAAAGCGTGTTGAAGATGAGGTGTATATATAGGAGATAGCTGAGTTGTAGTATGACATAAAATCCATGGATCGAGCGAGTGATAGCTTGATGAGGATGTACTTGCTGCAACAGGCATAGAGCAACACATTAATGCGGCAGTACATTTTAGCCAGAAGGTGCACTGACTAGCTGTGTAGGCAGGGATGCTGGCACACAATAAATTGTGGTTGCATATGCCTGAGCACAGTCAGGACAATCTAGCCCAAATGCAAGCCACTCAATCCAGTTGTAGGAGATGCATGAGATGCATCTGTGTAGATAGCGGTGTCTGAGTTGGTGGTGAAGTTGGTGTAGTAGCTGTTATGTGTGTGTGTTGCTTGCGACGTATTGATGTTGCGAAAAACACACTACAGCCTGCGAGATGCGTGTGTGAGTGATGATTGAGTTGTAGTCGGCAAGTCCAAGAACAGTGAAGCAGTTGGTGTTAACAGAAGGTGATGTCTATGTTCTATTATGCGTTTTTCAGCTGGCTATTGGGCAGAGATTACAAACAGCAACGCGCGCCCACAAGAAGGTACCCGGAGGGCTGTATGGACAGAGATGCTGGTACCCAATAGATTGGGGTAGCATATGACCCAGCACAGCCAGGACAATCCAGTTCGCGCGCGCCTATTCACTCAAACCCTAGTTGATCACGAAGTGCTGCTGCGACCAGAGAAGTTGATGTCTAGCCGTTTGTGGGAAGGAGAAGTGTCCAACGATGGCAAGTACTGTGCATGTGTGCTGAATTAGGTATGTTGCTGCGAAGAACGGGGCACAGCTGGTGATGCGCCGCAAAGCAGTAGCGAACACAACCATCGGGCACGCGCACAGGTAGGCTGTTTATAAAGGTTGTTGTTCCGCAGTCAAGTGCGGCAGGAGGTGTGGTGAGCTCTTACATGGTCATCCGCAGGTATGTATTTCTACCAGGTAAGGCTGTGTTTTTTTTTTAAGTTTGTGCACATCTGTACACTATGGGGGCTTGCTAGCGTCTAATGTTAGCCGCAGCTCGCCTTCTTTATTTGCTTCATTACTATTTGAGCAACATATGCAAATGTTATAGACTTAAGACTAGGTGGCAACATTGCCTATTATCATAATGTTATTTGATTAATAGGGCAGGGTGGCAACCTTGCCTGTTAACAGAGTTATTTCTAGAGAATATGGCAACTTTCTTCTTTGTTTACAAAACAATGAATGGGAAAATATGATGATATAAATGATATAAAATATGATGATATAAATTAATGAAGAGTGGTTTCCAATGGTGATAACTTTGGTGATTTGGAGTTACAAGTCCGGACTGGGGGTGTGATTGTGTTAAAGATGGCTGATGAGTACATATGTGGATGATAGACGAAGTTGTGGTGGCGAGTAACCAGGTTGGCAGAAGAGTTATGCAGTGTTAATTGATGTGTGAAGTGTGTGCTGATGAGAGCGTGTTGAAGATGAGGTGTATATATAGAAGATAGCTGAGTTGTGGTATGACTTAAAATCCATGGATCCAGAAGTGTTAGCGAGTGATAGCTTGATGAGGATGTACTTGCTGCAGCGGGCATAGAGCAACACATTAAGGCGGCAGTACATTCTGGCCAGAAAGTGCACTGACTAGCTGTGTAGGCAGGGATGCTGGCACACAATAAATTGTGGTTGCATATGCCTGAGCACAGTCAGGACAATCTGGCCCAAATGCAAGCCACTCAATCCAGTTGTAGGAGATGCATCTGTGTAGATAGTGGTGTCTGAGTTGTTGTTTATAGAATGGTGTGTCCGGGCTTGGGGAGGTGAAGTTGGTGTAGTAGCTGTTATGTGTGTGTGCCTGCTTGAGACGTATTGATGTTGCGAAAGACACGCTACAGCCTGCGAGATGCGTGTGTGGGCGATGATTGAGTTGTAGTCAGCAAGTCCAGGAACAGTGAAGCAGTTGGTGTTGACAGTAGGTGATGTCTATGTTCTGTTGTGCGTTTTCAGCTGACTATTGGGCAGAGATTACAAACAGCAACGCGCGCCCACAAGAAGGTACCCGGAGGACTGTATGGACAGAGATGCTGGTGCCCAATAGATTGGGGTAGCATATGAGCCAGCACAGCCAGGACAATCCAGTTCGCGCGCGCGCCTATCCACTCACGCCCTAATTGATCACGAAGTGCTGCTGCGGCCAAAGAAGTAGCTGTATAGCCATTTATGGGAAGGAGAAGTATCCAACGATGGCAAGTACTGTGCATGTGTGCTGAATTAGGTATGTTGTTGCGAAGAACGGGGCACAGCTGGTGATGCGCCGCAAAGCAGTAGCGAACACAACCATCGGGCACGCGCACGGGTAGGATGGTCATCCGCAGGTATGTATTTTTACCAGGTATGGCTGTGTTTGCAAGCGAGATTGTGCCCAGCATTATAATGCGGAAGTAGGTATGCTGGGCTCTTCCATGTTCGTTCGCTGATGTGTTTTTTTCAGGCAGTGATAATCGTAGATCCATGGTTTCCTGGGCCCACCATTTGCTACGGTTAATGTGGTAGAGATGACGAATTACCAGTGATGATTTAACAAGCTTGTGATTGGAGAACAATGAGCTTCTGGTAGGAGGTAGAATAGAGTAGCGTAGATGTTTAGACTCTGCAAAAGAGAAACGTTAATTGGTGTCGAATATTGGTAGCGAGGATGACGTGTCGGGGCACAGCAGTGCACTGGTAAATGTGTCATTATTGTTGGGAATGGAGTTGCTGTTGCTCGATTTCCATGGCCTCGTCGAGTTCACGGACTAAGTTTAGCTGAAGCTCTTGTAGCCTGATAATCAGTATCTGTTCATCGTCGAGTGGGGCTTGGGGCTGCTGTAGTTGCGGATTCTGGGTGTCCTGGGGGGCTGGGTGTGGGACTTGCGAAGGCTCTGGCAGAATTAAGCGTTGAATAGCAACCGGCTGGTACTGAACTAGTTCACGCAGTCTATCAAGAGTTGTGAGTCCTTCTTTGTAGCGTCGTCTAAGTGCGTTGATGGCTCTTTCGTCGAATCTATTTTGAGGTAATGTAGGTATGTATCGGTGGGGCTGATTAGCTTTGTTTAGCTTCTCTTCTTCTTCCTTCTGAATTCTTAATAGAGTAGGCAGTTGCTCATTTTGCGCGAGTTGGTTTTGTTGCTGCTGTCGAGGCGTGGTAGGTAATGCGAAATGTTGATGAATTTGCTCTAGATATCTAGGTCTTTTTAGACGAGTTGGAATAAATGGAGTTAGTATTAATTTACGAGCTTCAGAATTGGGGTGGTTTAGCAGTGAAGAGGCAAATCTCTTACTGGCAAGATGATACGTTTCAAAAAATGATTTAATGTTGTAATGGTCTCGGATGGACTGATTTCTGGTGAATCTGGTGGCCTTGACAATCCTTCGAAGGATGGTGTTGTGCATTACTTCAACGCGGGAGAGCTGAGTAGTTGAGGCTAGCGATCCGTAGATTGGTAGGATATATTGCCATAGTGGAATTATCATTTGTTTAAATATGACAACCTTGCAGCTTCTGGACAATTTGCTGCTGGGTCCTAGTAGCCATTCTAGTTTTTTGTATGTAGCTCGAAGTTTGTTGCACAGCTGTGTGATGTGGGAGATACACAGCAACTTGTAGTCCATATGGAAGCCAAGATATTGGTGGCACGATTTATTTAAGATGCTTTGTCCGTTAATCTTTGGGGATAGTGTGGAGAAGGTGCCTTCTAGTTTTCGAGTTGTGTACATAACATGTGCTGTTTTCTGGGAATTAATGCTTATGCACCAGCGAGTTGCCCAGTTTATGATGTTGTTAAGGTTTCGTTGATTGAGTTTTACCGCTTCGTGAGGAGTAATGGCTGAGCTTAAGATTATAGTGTCGTCTGCATAAGTAGATATAAGGACATAAGTTCCGTCAACAGGTCGTGAGGGTAAGAAATGTGTCGTAAGAGTTGGAAGTGGCATGTCTGATGAGTAAATTGTATATAGCACCGGGCCAAGAACACTGCCTTGAGGGACGCCTGCGCGAAGGTTGCCCAGTTTTGAAGTAGTTCCATCATTGCAGCGCACTGTGAATGTGCGATTAAGTAGGTAGCTGCTCAGGACGTTAAACAATTTGATTGGCAGAAGTTTGATGAGTTTCCATAAGAGCCCGGGGTGCCATACCCTATCGAATGCTTCACTGATGTCAATGAACACGGCGGAACAGAAACAGCGATTTTCGTATGCTTTAAGTATGAATTGTGTTACTCGTCTCAGCTGCTGCTCTGTGCCGTGCTCCTTTCTAAACCCAAATTGATGTGTGGGTATGGCGTCAGCGAAATCTTTGCATTCAAAGAGCCTGTATAATAGCAGCCTTTCGAAGATCTTGGAGAAACCAGCCAAAAGGCTTATAGGCCTATATGATGTGACTTCGTTGGCACTTTTGCCTGGCTTTAGAATCATAGTTATAGTTGCCAGTTTCCACTGACGGGGAAAGTGGCCAAATCTGAGAATGCTATTGAAGATTAATACCAAGTATGTGACCGCCTTTTGTGGCATGGCTTTTATTAGGTAGTTATCGATGTCATCCGGGCCAGGTGATTTGTTGAGTGTAAGTGATTTTATTTCAGCAATTGTTTCGCTGACTGTGACTGGTCGGAATGGTAGAGTATTGATCAAACTGTCAGAGTTAGAGGACAAATTAATTATTTGTTGGCTTAGTTCGTTAGCAATTTTCATTTGGAACTCATCAGAGTTGGTGAGGATTGGAGAGAAACGTTGCTGTAAGTGAGATGCAAAAAGTTCAGCTTTCTCATTGCTACTTCGTGTCCAGCGATGACTGTTAGTGTTTCCTTGATTAGTAGGAGTATTTATCTTAAGTGGCCAGTTTGGTTCAGGTTGTCTTTTGTAGTTTTTAGTGATGTGCCATAATTTTTGCATTTTATAACGATCACTAGTATCAATGTGGTTGAATAGTTTATTTATTTGATCTGAGTTAGATTTGCGAAGTGCCTTTTTTAGGCGATTTTGGACGCTTTTATATTGCATTTTAGTGTGTTGGTTATTTAGAGTTATCAACTTACGTTTGTATATACGCTTAAGTTGGAGTAATTTCTTGACATTTTTGCTCAGTTCAAAGCGGCTTGACTTATTATAAAAGTGTCGACGTTGGCTTGTGCAAGTTGGTGGAGTGGCTAATTTTGCGGCAACGCGTATGTTTTCTAGAAGTATGTCTATGGCATCTTCAATATCGGGTCCAGATTTAATTTCAGTATTTAGAAGTACTCTTTGGTTTAAATGATGTTGGAATTTTGTCAGATTAGCGTTTTTGGGGAGAAGTCGTCGTTTGAGGCCCATGGATTCGTTGGCCAATGGTCCGTTTGTGGTAAGGTCGACGTGGATTGGGAGGTGGTCAGAGTCGAGGTCGATAGTTGAACGTGTTCGAATAAACTGTTTGTTTAGTCCACCGTATACGGCGAAGTCAAGTGCCGAGGGTTTCTTTCTTCTGTCGTATGCAAAGTGCGTGGCTCCTCCTGTAGCTAAAATGTTGTAGCGTGCTTGTTTGTGTATACAGTCCATAATGGCTCTACCGCGTAGGCAAGAACGTGTATTTCCCCACCAGGGGTGCTTCGCATTCCAATCTCCACATAGAATGAAACTGGAATCTTTTATTAGGGAATCAAAGTATTTGAATAACTTTAAAAAGTGAAACTTATTCCAGGAGTGCTGCGGGGGGCAGTAAATTGGTGCAATGATGATATTGTGAGTGGTATTGTTGTTGTTGATTGTAAGGGCAATTGGGGCAGATTGTAGGGAAGGCAGTCCAATTGGCTGCAGTACTGAGTGTTTGATACCGTGTTTTACTAAAGTTGCAACACCCCCACGTCTGTGGCTAAGCGGATGGGGGGAGAGGTATGTGTAGTAACCTCTAATGGACAGGCTGTATGGAGTATTTCCAGTAGTTTGAGTCGTGATTGGTGGGATTTTGGTTTCGAGAATCATCATGATGTCAATACTGTATTTGTACATGAAGGCTTCGAGCTCTAGCAGTTTGTTTCCAATTCCAGCTGCATTCCAGTATGCGATTTTGATTAGGGCATTGTGTTGAGTGTTGACATTGCCCAGACTGTTGAATGGTGTATAATGGTGTGTATTATTCATGAGTCAGGTCATTGGCGATGTTCAGGTAATTATTATTTTCTTTTGTACGTGTGTTCTGCTGAGAGCTTGGATAGAGGAGTGAGTATAGTATGTTTAATAAACTGTCAATCTTTTTACTCATCTCGTTTGTAGTCTGCAGGTTACTCTCGAGGATCCGAGAGAGACGACACTCCGAGTGGGACTGCTGTTGATCTCCGAGCTGGCCTTGGGGCCACTCGTAAGGCTGCGTTTGCATTTCGCCATAGTGCTGTCTATAGATTGAGCTTGTAGGGTGTCTCACGTCGAGATAGCGTGGTGAAGTTTTTGTGGCCTGCGAGGAGGTGTTAACCCGAGTTGACTGTTTACTTAGGGGTGGGCCTTGCTGCCGCATACTGGCTGTTTCGTTGCATCGAACAGCTTGACTGTAAGTAAGATTAGAGTTTATATAGTGTGTTTGATTTAGCGGGTGTGGAGAATAGTGTCTTGGTTGCGCTTGGTTCAAGTTAATAGGGTGTATACTCCTGTCGCTGGTGAATGTGTTATTGCCTCTTGCATCTGGTTGTTGATTATTGGGCTGCAAGAAGGGTCGATTCCGGGTAGTGGGATTGTTGACTGTTCGTTGATCAGCTTGTGGTGCGCGTAGAGGGTTTGTTGAAAGTTTGTATCTTGCGTTTTTGTAGGCAATACAGCCTTTGTAAGAGGCAACGTGGGGTGCTCCGCAGTTAGCACATTTAGGATTCGATATTCTAGTTTTTGCACATACAGTTGTGTCATGTGGGCCTGCACATTTTAGGCAGGTGTATGGCCTACTGCAGTAGTTTCTGCTGTGCCCAAACGCCTGACAGCGGTGGCATTGCACTGGGTCAAGGCGTCTGATTTGTTTTTCAATAGTGATTTGTTGGTGACCTAGCTTTGTTAGGGTGAGAATCTTATCATAATCGCCATCCAGTCTAGGTTCTAGCTCGATTTCGAAGAGGTTCAATGGTTTCCCAGTGTGCCTGTGTTTTATTACGTTGATATAGCGGGTTGTATAGCCAAGTTTCTGTAGTTGTTCGCCTATCCAGTCGCGAGGAGTGGAGTGGTGTAAGTATCGTATGATTATTCTGTAGCCACGCTCGCTAGGTGTTTGATGTGTATGATTGTGAATGTGGTTTTCGTTGAGAACAGCTCTTATTGTATTGTATGTAGTGATGTTGCAGGACTGGATTTTAATTACGCCATCTTTTGATGTTCTGGTGGAGAATTTGCCAATGCCGGGCGAGTTTTTAATTATATTAAGCACTGGAATAATTTCAGTTACTTTGGATAGGAAGATATGAGGGGCTTTGAGGCTGTGTACTGAGCTGGCCTGTTGGGTCAAATTAATATTTTGTGGATGGATTGAAGATTGCGTTGGCTGGGTGTTGGGAGATGCATTGGAGAGGGTGTTTAAACTTTTTCTTTGGGTAACAGAGGTACCAGAAGAGTTCTTGTTGTTAGAGGGGCATGGATTCGTGTCCATGGGTTCGTTATAGTCAGCGGGTTTGTTGGCTGCTGGCGTCATTGCCTTTTTTTTAGTTTTGGCAAAGTCGTATAGTCGCACTACTGGTTTGATGTTTCTATGTGGAGGGTTCTTTATTAATTTGTCATTTAGTGAGTAAGAGGTACGTTTAATGGTATGTTGTTGTAAGGGGGTAACAATTTTGTGTTTAGGGGTATTGTGATTTGTGGTTGGCGCATCATGTGCCATAGTGTTTGGCAGTGTTTTTTGTTGTTTTTTATTTTGGTTGCCCTTTGGCAGTGATTTTGGCGCTAAGTTTTGTTGTTTTTGCTTAGTTGTCTCTTTTGGCGGGGAGAGTGGCTCAAAGACTTGCGCGCTTTTCATATTTAGATATGGCGTCGAGTTTTTTGACAGGTGTAATGGCGGGAGAAATTGAGTTGTGATCAGTTTTGGCGCGAAAATTGGCGCCAAAATCTTGTTGGTTTGCGTTGAGGTGTCACTTGCATTAATTTTATTTGGCGCTTTTTGATGTAGGGCTTGGAGAGGCAGTTCAGTCTCCATTGGTGGATGTAGTGTAGTGGTTTGAGAGGGTATTTTGGATGCTTTATGTTGGTTGTCAGGAGTGCTCGTATATGAGTTATCAGATGATCCGGGCGATGAGTGTTCCCACTCAGAAATTGGTGGGGAGTCGTCGGTGTATGGCATAGATACATCTTCATCAAAGAGTAGATCACAGATCTGTAGTTCACTTGAGTCGCTGTCATTTGAGTTATTAACGAGGGCTTTTGCGGCCATTTTGTTGGAGCAGCTAATGTCGGTCGGCTTAGAGACTGTTTTTCCATTTTCTGGGGAGACCGCATTGGCAATCAGGGAGTCCCCATCTGACCATTCATATGGCAAATTATTACTTGAGTTTTTACGCTTTTTTAACATCACAATTGGCATATGGGCTACTGCGCTTATGCTTTAAAGTACTAGTGCAGAGCATACCGTTCGGGCTCTATGTGGCTCCCCTTTTTTTATTTTTCTTTTTTTTTTTATAAAAATTTTTAAAAAAAAAAAAAAATAAAAAAATTTAAAAATATTTAAATTTATTATTTTTTAAATTTTTTTTTTTTTTTTTTTTTTTTTTTTTTTTTTTTTTTTTTTTTTTTTTTTTTTTTTATTTTTTTAAAGTTTTTTTAAGTTTGTGCACATCTGTACACTATGGGGGTTTGCTAGCGTCTAATGTTAGCCGCAGCTCGCCTTCTTTATTTGCTTCATTACTATTTGAGCAACATATGCAAATGTTATAGACTTAAGACTAGGTGGCAACATTGCCTATTATCTTAATGTTATTTGATTAATAGGGCAGGGTGGCAACCTTGCCTGTTAACAGAGTTATTTCTAGAGAATATGGCAACTTTCTTCTTTGTTTACAAAACAATGAATGGGAAAATATGATGATATAAATGATATAAAATATGATGATATGAATTAATGAAGAGTGGTTTCCAATGGTGATAACCTTGATGATTTGGAGTTTCAAGTCCGGGCTGGGGGTGTGATTGTGTTAAAGATGGCTGATGAGTACATATGTGGATGATAGACGAAGTTGTGGTGGCAAGTAACCAGGTTGGCAGTAGAGTTATGCAGTGTTAATTGATGTGTGAAGTGTGTGCTGATTAAAGCGTGTTGAAGATGAGGTGTATATATAGGAGATAGCTGAGTTGTAGTATAATTTAAAATCCATGGATCCAGGAGTGTTAGCGAGTGATAGCTTGATGAGGATGTACTTGCTGCAACGAGCATAGAGCAACACATTAATGCGGCAGTACATTTTAGCCAGAAAGTGCACTGACTAGCTGTGTAGGCAGGGATGCTGGCACACAATAAATTGTGGTTGCATATGCCTGAGCACAGTCAGGACAATCTAGCCCAAATGCAAGCCACTCAATCCAGTTGTAGGAGATGCATCTGTGTAGATAGTGGTGTCTGAGTTGGTGTTTATAGAATGGTGTGTCCGGGCTTGGAAAGGTGAAGTTGGTGTAGTAGCTGTTATATGTGTGTGTCTGCTTGAGACGTATTGATGTTGCGAAAAACACACTACAGCCTGCGAGATGCGTGTGTGAGTGATGATTGAGTTGTAGTCGGCAAGTCCAAGAACAGTGAAGCAGTTGGTGTTAACAGAAGGTGATGTCTATGTTCTATTATGCGTTTTTCAGCTGGCTATTGGGCAGAGATTACAAACAGCAACGCGCGCCCACAAGAAGGTACCCGGAGGGCTGTATGGACAGAGATGCTGGTACCCAATAGATTGGGGTAGCATATGACCCAGCACAGCCAGGACAATCCAGTTCGCGCGCGTGCCTATCCACTCAAACCCTAGTTGATCACGAAGTGCTGCTGCGGCCAGAGAAGTTGATGTCTAGCCGTTTGTGGGAAGGAGAAGTGTCCAACGATGGCAAGTACTGTGCATGTGTGCTGAATTAGGTATGTTGTTGCGAAGAACGGGGCACAGCTGGTGATGCGCCGCAAAACAGTAGCGAACACAACCATCGGGCACGCGCACAGGTAGGCTGTTTATAAAGGTTGTTGTTCCGCAGTCAAGTGCGGCAGGAGGTGTGGTAAGCTCTTACATGGTCATTCGCAGGTACGTATTTCTACCAGGTAAGGCTGTGTTTGCAGGCGAGATTGTGCCCATGCATGGACGCATGTTACAGTTGAGTGTGATGTAAGTATTGGCCATACATGAATTTATCTATAGATGTTAATCCTCTTTGGTCAAACACAGTGTGCTAATTTGGCTGTTGTTAAGAGCCGGCAAATTTGCGTATTACAGGTAGGTTGGTCCCTGTAATATAGAGCAATTAATAATTTGTGTACGGACGCAGATTCTTACCGCTGTCGTCGTGCTGGATATTGTATAAGAAATTAAGTTGCTTAAACCAAGATTGCTGGACCAAATTATTGCAACTAGCCATTTGATGTTTATAGCGGTGCTGAGGACGTCTGCATGATGTAGGTATAATGGAATTTGAAAGTGTTGGTTGCGTGTGCTTGAGTGTAGCATGAATTGTGTTGGGTGTGAAGCTGCTTTGCTCAAGCTGGGCTCTTCCATGGTCGTCCACAAGTATGTGTTCCTGGCAGATAGGGCTGAGTTTGCAAGTGAGTTTGTGCCTATCATTGTGGAACAGGTAATGGACGCGTATTTCAGTTGAGTGTGATGTGAGAATTGGCCGTAAATGAAGTTGTATATTGATGTTAATCCTCTTTAGTCAGCACAGTGTACTTGTTTGATTGCTGTTTTGAGCCAGCAAGATTTGCATATTACAGGTGTGTTGGTGCCTGTAATATAGAGCAATTAATAATTTGTTTGCGGGCGTAGATTCTTACCGCTGTTTGCAGTTTCATTGTACTGGATATTGTATGCAAGAAAAGGTTGCTGATCCGTGGTTACTAGGCCAGGATTACTGCAGCTGGCCATTTAATGCTTAGAGCGGTGGCTGTGACGTGTAGCATGAATTGTGTTGGGTGTGGAACTGCTAAGCTAAGACAAGAATCGGTGCCCATGTAATCGCCTTATGAAGTGAGTGTGTATTATGCGGGTGCGTGGGGCATAATTATTGTTTAGAGTTGGATTTGTGTAATGGATAATACATAGGTGGCGAGTTTATTTAAATTAAGTTATCATAGTACTTTTAAAGAAATTGTTTAAAATAAACTGGAGTAATAAAGATATAATATGATGTCTGTTGTTATTATTTTAATGATGTAGCTTATGATTAAAGTTAGTGTATTCGAGATAAATCATTTGTTTGGTAGTTCAAAATGAAATATTAATAACAAATCGTATGGCTTTTATTTGAATACAAAATGTAAATTGTTGAGCAAAATTAAAATGAGGTATTTCTATTCAAGATGTGAATCAGGTTAGTGTATTCAAGGTAACACTTTTTTTTTTTTTTTTTTTTTTCTATATTCGAGTGAAATTATTTGATAATTTCAAGTTAGTCACTGTTTTAAGTATTACAGTTTAGAAGAAATTAAAATAAGATATTCATTAAAGATCGTTATGTCATTCATTTCGATACAATATGTATTGTAATAATTGAAGTAACAGAATTTTCGATGTGAGTTGTTGAATAGCGTTATAAGTCAGTATAAAGTTGTCTAACTAGCAGGTCGCGTAACCTTCATTTGAGTACAAAGTGTGATTTGTTGACAAAATTAAAATGAGATATTTCAGTTCAAAAATATGATTCACGTTAATGATTACGAAATAGTTCATTTTTCATATTCGAGTGAAGTTAATTTGATAAATTTCAGGTAAACACTGTTTTGAGTATTACAGTTTAAAAGAAATTAAAATAGAATATTCGTTAATGATCGTTATGGCATACATTTCGATACAAAATATGTTGTAATAATGGAATTAACAGAACGTTTGAATAGTGTTATAGATAAATATAAAGTTGTCTTTTCAGATATTTGTGTATATAATATTTTTAATTTTTTTTTTTTTTTTTTTTTTTTTTTTTTTTTTTTTTTTTTTTTTTTTTTTTTTTTTTTTTTTTTTTTTTTTTTTTTTTTTTTTTTTTTTTTTTTTTTTTTTTTTTATTTTTTTTTTTTTTTTTTTTTTTTTTTTTTTTTTTTTTATAATTAGTTTGGTTTGGGAGTTGGGATACAAAGGGAGTACAGTGCATTTAGTAGATTGTCAATCTTGCTGCTCATTTCGTTTGCAGTCCGTACGTTGCTCTCCAGTGCTCGTATGAGAGGCTGGTCTCCCATGTGTTGTTGCTGCTGGTTTTGGTGGCGTTGAAGTTCCTCGTTTTGTTGTTTTTGGTGCTGCTCGGCCAATAATTTGTTTTTAAAGTTGTTTAGGTGCCTTTCAGCAGGATTGCGAAGCATTGTAGGTTTAACCTTGGCAGTGTCAGCTAAGTTGATATTTCGTTGTGTTGGGTGGATGTTGTGTTGTGCTGTATACTGTGGTTTAGTTGTTTTGTTGATGGTATTTTGTTGCAGCGGCTGGATTTGTGGCTGTGGCGTTTGTTGATTTACTTGTGGGGGGGGTAAAATAGGTGAGTCTAGTGGTACTTGCTGTGGTGAGGGCTGTGACTGTATGTGTTGTCTATTGTCGGGTTCACGGAGTGCTATCAGTTTATTCTGTGCACTCTTGAAAGCCGGGCAGCCCTTGTAGCTAGCAACATGTTTGCCACCACAATTCGCACATTTGGCATCTGCGTCTATTGTTTTGGCGCACGTAGTGGTAGCGTGGGGTCCTGCACATTTTAGGCATACAAAGGGTCTACGACAGTAGTTTTTGCTGTGTCCAAATGATTGACAGCGATGACACTGTAGTGGATCAATGCGTCTGAGTTGTTTTTCAACGGCAATATTTTGATGTCCTAGTTCAGTTAATGTAAGTATTTTTTCATGTCCACCATCCAATCGAGGCTCCAGTTCAACTTCAAAAATGTTCATTGGCTCGTTTCTGGTTCTGTGTTTGATAACACTTACATGTCGAGTTACGTAACCAAGTTCTTTGAGCTGGTCGCGGATCCAGTCATATGGTGTGGAGTAATGGAGATGGCGTATTATTATGCGGTATCCGCGATCTTTGCGTAGCTGGTAGGTATGATTGTGAATTTGTTTGTCTTGCAGAAGGGCACTGATGGCATTGTATGTGGAAATGTTTTCACATTGGATTCTGATCCCGTTGTCTTGTGCTACCTTGGTAGTGTAGCTGCCAACGCCAGGTAGCTTGTTTATTGTATCTAGTAGTGGCTGGATTTCGGTAACATTTGGGAGGAAGAGGGATGGAATTTTTGAGCTTTGCGGCAGGTTGGGCTGAATATCTTCTTGAGGGTGGTCTAGCAGTTGAGTATGCTGGGTATTTGTGTGGACGAGTATATTGTTTGAGTCATCTAGTTTTTGTCTGCCCGTGTCTGGACTGTCATTTGGGTTAGTGTGTGTCTCAAAGTCCATGAGTTCATTGCAGTCATTTGCTGCATGAATTGCAGTTTTGATGATAACTTTAGCAAAGTCTTGTAGTTTTACAATAGGGTTTGTGATATTATTATTATTAAATAATTTATCAGTTGGAGAGTGTATGGGGCGTTTGGGGTTACGTTGCTGCAGGCTCATTGAAATTTTTCGTTTGAGGCTTTTTGAGTTTGTGTGTTTAGTGATCACTGTGTTTTTTAATTTATGGATGTAACAGGGATCTTTTAGTATTGGTGTGGTTGGTGGATCAGAATAGGTTATATTAAGTTGTTGGTTGATGACTGGAGGCTGCTCAGAGCTTGGCGTTAGTGTTGCTATTTTATTGATTGTGTTATTTGGCGGCAAAATTGGCGCCAAATTTTCTTTTGCATTTGCAATGGAGTCGTTTGACAGCAATTTTGGCATTATACGTTGCTGTGGTTGTTGTAATGCTGTCATTTTTTGGCAGGAAAGATGGCGACTTGGCGCGGTGTACATACTTTGATGGCTGTGACGTCATGGTTTTTGACAGTAGTAATGGCGGTAAAATTTGCGTGGGCGTCACTTTTGGCGCGCTACTTGGCGTCGGAGTTCGGGCTTCCTGTATGGATGCAGTAGTTTCTGGTTCATTTGGCGGGAGGAGCGGGGGTTGACTGTCGTCTGCTGGTTTATGGAACGTGATGTTTGATGGCTGTGGATCGCTGGAAACGTGTTGGCTATCGCTAGCACCCCCATGGATGATGGAAGAGGAACCTGTTAGAGAGGAGTTGTCCCAAGTCGAGACAGAGGGGGAGCAGTCTGTGCCAGGACGAGACAGGCTTCCATCCAGTGATGAGTCCCCTGTTTGATGATCAATAGACGAATTACAAGTGGCGTGCGACGCCATTTTCCTTTTTTTTTTTTTTTTTTTTTCCTTTTTTTTTTTCACTCTTTCAGTTGCTTTAAATTGATTTAACTTTTTAAAGTTGTTTTTTTTTTTTTTAAGTTTATTTAAATTTTTTTAATTAAAGTTTTTTTTTTTTTTTTTTTTTTTTTTTTTTTTTAAAGTTTTTTTTTTTTTTTTTTTTTTTTTTTTTAAGTTTTTTTTTTTAAGTTTTATTTTTAAGTTTTTTTAAAGTTTGTGCACATCTGTACACTATGGGGGTTTGCTAGCGTCTAATGTTAGCCGCAGCTCGCCTTCTTTATTTGCTTCATTACTATTTGAGCAACATATGCAAATGTTATAGACTTAAGACTAGGTGGCAACATTGCCTATTATCTTAATGTTATTTGATTAATAGGGCAGGGTGGCAACCTTGCCTGTTAACAGAGTTATTTCATAAGAATATGGCAACTTTCTTCTTTGTTTACAAAACAATGAATGGGAAAATATGATGATATAAATGATATAAAATATGATGATATGAATTAATGAAGAGTGGTTTCCAATGGTGATAACTTTGATGATTTGGAGTTTCAAGTCCGGGCTGGGGGTGTGATTGTGTTAAAGATGGCTGATGAGTACATATGTGGATGATAGACGAAGTTGTGGTGGCAAGTAACCAGGTTGGCAGTAGAGTTATGCAGTGTTAATTGATGTGTGAAGTGTGTGCTGATTAAAGCGTGTTGAAGATGAGGTGTATATATAGGAGATAGCTGAGTTGTAGTATGACATAAAATCCATGGATCCAGAAGTGTTAGCGAGTGATAGCTTGATGAGGATGTACTTGCTGCAACAGGCATAGAGCAACACATTAATGCGGCAGTACATTTTAGCCAGAAGGTGCACTGACTAGCTGTGTAGGCAGGGATGCTGGCACACAATAAATTGTGGTTGCATATGCCTGAGCACAGTCAGGACAATCTAGCCCAAATGCAAGCCACTCAATCCAGTTGTAGGAGATGCATGAGATGCATCTGTGTAGATAGCAGGTGTCTGAGTTGGTAATGAAGTTGGTGTAGTAGCTGTTATGTGTGTGTGTTGCTTGCGACGTATTGATGTTGCGAAAAACACACTACAGCCTGCGAGATGCGTGTGTGAGTGATGATTGAGTTGTAGTCGGCAAGTCCAAGAACAGTGAAGCAGTTGGTGTTAACAGAAGGTGATGTCTATGTCCTATTATGCGTTTTTCAGCTGGCTATTGGGCAGAGATTACAAACAGCAACGCGCGCCCACAAGAAGGTACCCGGAGGGCTGTATGGACAGAGATGCTGGTACCCAATAGATTGGGGTAGCATATGACCCAGCACAGCCAGGACAATCCAGTTCGCGCGCGCGCCTATTCACTCAAACCCTAGTTGATCACGAAGTGCTGCTGCGGCCAGAGAAGTTGATGTCTAGCCGTTTGTGGGAAGGAGAAGTGTCCAACGATGGCAAGTACTGTGCATGTGTGCTGAATTAGGTATGTTGCTGCGAAGAACGGGGCACAGCTGGTGATGCGCCGCAAAACAGTAGCGAACACAACCATCGGGCACGCGCACAGGTAGGCTGTTTATAAAGGTTGTTGTTCCGCAGTCAAGTGCGGCAGGAGGTGTGGTGAGCTCTTACATGGTCATCCGCAGGTATGTATTTCTACCAGGTAAGGCTGTGTTTGCAAGCGAGATTGTGCCCATGCATGGACGCATGTTACAGTTGAGTGTGATGTAAGTATTGGCCATACATGAATTTATCTATAGATGTTAATCCTCTTTGGTCAACACAGTGTGCTTATTTGGCTGTTGTTAAGAGCCGGCAAATTTGCGTATTACAGGTAGGTTGGTCCCTGTAATATAGAGCAATTAATAATTTGTTTACGGACGCAGATTCTTACCGCTGTCGTCGTGCTGGATATTGTATAAGAAATTAAGTTGCTTAAACCAAGATTGCTGGACCAAGATTATTGCAACTAGCCATTTGATGTTTATAGCGGTGCTGAGGACGTCTGCATGATGTAGGTATAATGGAATTTGAAAGTGTTGGTTGCGTGTGCTTGAGTGTAGCATGAATTGTGTTGGGTGTGAAGCTGCTTTGCTCAAGCTGGGCTCTTCCATGGTCGTCCACAAGTATGTGTTCCTGGCAGATAGGGCTGAGTTTGCAAGTGAGTTTGTGCCTATCATTGTGGAACAGGTAATGGACGCGTATTTCAGTTGAGTGTGATGTGAGAATTGGCCATGAATGAAGTTGTATATTGATGTTAATCCTCTTTAGTCAGCACAGTGTACTTGTTTGATTGCTGTTTTGAGCCAGCAAGATTTGCATATTACAGGTGTGTTGGTTCCTGTAATATAGAGCAATTAATAATTTGTTTGCGGGCGTAGATTCTTACCGCTGTTTGCAGTTTCATTGTACTGGATATTGTATGCAAGAAAAGGTTGCTGATCCGTGGTTACTAGGCCAGGATTACTGCAGCTGGCCATTTAATGCTTAGAGCGGTGGCTGTGACGTGTAGCATGAATTGTGTTGGGTGTGGAACTGATATGCTAAGACAAGAATCGGTGCCCATGTAATCGCCTTATGAAGTGAGTGTGTATTATGCGGGTGCGTGGGGCATAATTATTGTTTAGAGTTGGATTTGTGTAATGGATAATACATAGGTGGCGAGTTTATTTAAATTAAGTTATCATAGTACTTTTAAAGAAATTGTTTAAAATAAACTGGAGTAATAAAGATATAATATGATGTCTGTTGTTATTATTTTAATGATGTAGCTTATGATTAAAGTTAGTGTATTCGAGATAAATCATTTGTTTGGTAGTTCAAAATAAAATATTAATAACAAATCGTATGGCTTTTATTTGAATACAAAATGTAAATTGTTGAGCAAAATTAAAATGAGGTATTTCTATTCAAGATGTGAATCAAGTTAGTGTATTCAAGGTAACAAGATGTTTTTTTTTTTTTTTTTTTTCTATATTCGAGTGAAATTATTTTATAATTTCAAGTTAATCACTGTTTTAAGTATTACATTTAGAAGAAATTAAAATAAGATATTCATTAAAGATCGTTATGTCATTCGTTTCGATACAATATGTATTGTAATAATTGAAGTAACAGAATGTTCGATGTGAGTTGTTGAATAGCGTTATGAGTCAATGTAAAGTTGTCTTTTAAGATATTATTTTGTATGTATTTTTTTTTTATACATATATATGTAAGTATAACTAGCAGGTCGCGTAACTTTCATTTGAGTACAAAGTGTGATTTGTTGACAAAATTAAAATGAGATATTTAAGTTCAAAAGTATGATTCACGTTAATGATTACGAAATAGTTCGTTTTTCATATTCGAGTGAAGTTAATTTGATAAATTTCAGGTAAACACTGTTTTGAGTATTACAGTTTAAAAGAAATTAAAATAGAATATTCGTTAAAGATCGTTATGGCATACATTTCGATACAAAATGTGTTGTAATAATGGAATTAACAGAACGTTTGAATAGTGTCATAGATTAATATAAAGTTGTCTTTTCAGATATTTGTGTATATAATATTTTTAATTCTTTTTTTTTTTTTTTTTTTTTTTTTTTTTTTGTGTATATATATATTATTTTAAATAATTTTATTTATGTTTTTTTTTTTTTTTTTTTTTTTTTTTTTTTTTTTTTATATATATTTATATTATATAAATATATTTATATATTATTATTATTATTTTTTTTTTTTTTTTTTATTATTATTATTATTATTTTTTTTTTTTTTTTTTTTTTTTTTTTATAATTAGTTTGGTTTGGGAGTTGGGATACAAAGGGAGTACAGTGCATTTAGTAGATTGTCAATCTTGCTGCTCATTTCGTTTGCAGTCCGTACGTTGCTCTCCAGTGCTCGTATGAGAGGCTGGTCTCCCATGTGCTGTTGCTGCTGATTTTGGTGGCGTTGAAGTTCCTCGTTTTGTTGTTTTTGGTGCTGCTCGGCCAATAATTTGTTTTTAAAGTTGTTTAGATGCCTTTCAGCAGGATTGCGAAGCATTGTGGGTTTAACCTTGGCAGTGTCAGCTAAGTTGATATTTAGTTGTGTTGGGTGGATGTTGTGTTGTGCTGTATACTGTGGTTTAGTTGTTTTGTTGATGGTATATTGTTGCAGCGGCTGGATTTGTGGCTGTGGCGTTTGTTGATTTACTTTAAAATTAGGTGGTAAATTAGGGTAAATTAGGTGAATCTAGTGGTACTTGCTGTGGTGAGGGCTGTGACTGTATGTGTTGTCTATTATCGGGTTCACGGAGTGCTATCAGTTTATTCTGTGCACTCTTGAAAGCCGGGCAGCCCTTGTAGCTAGCAACATGTTTGCCACCACAATTCGCACATTTGGCATCTGCGTCTATTGTTTTGGCGCACGTAGTGGTAGCGTGGGGTCCTGCACATTTTAGACATACAAAGGGTCTACGACAGTAGTTTTTGCTGTGTCCAAATGATTGACAGCCCTTGTAGCTAGCAACATGTTTGCCACCACAATTCGCACATTTGGCATCTGCGTCTATTGTTTTGGCGCACGTAGTGGTAGCGTGGGGTCCTGCACATTTTAGACATACAAAGGGTCTACGACAGTAGTTTTTGCTGTGTCCAAATGATTGACAGCGATGACACTGTAGTGGATCAATGCGTCTGAGTTGTTTTTCAACGGCAATATTTTGATGTCCTAGTTCAGTTAATGTAAGTATTTTTTCATGTCCACCATCCAATCGAGGCTCCAGTTCAACTTCAAAAATGTTCATTGGCTCGTTTCTGGTTCTGTGTTTGATAACACTTACATGTCGAGTTACGTAACCAAGTTCTTTGAGCTGGTCGCGGATCCAGTCATATGGTGTGGAGTAATGGAGATGGCGTATTATTATGCGGTATCCGCGATCTTTGCGTAGCTGGTAGGTATGATTGTGAATTTGTTTGTCTTGCAGAAGGGCACTGATGGCATTGTATGTGGAAATGTTTTCACATTGGATTCTGATCCCGTTGTCTTGTGCTACCTTGGTAGTGTAGCTGCCAACGCCAGGTAGCTTGTTTATTGTATCTAGTAGTGGCTGGATTTCGGTAACATTTGGGAGGAAGAGGGATGGAATTTTTGAGCTTTGCGGCAGGTTGGGCTGAATATCTTCTTGAGGGTGGTCTAGCAGTTGAGTATGCTGGGTATTTGTGTGGACGAGTATATTGTTTGAGTCATCTAGTTTTTGTCTGCCCGTGTCTGGACTGTCATTTGGGTTAGTGTGTGTCTCAAAGTCCATGAGTTCATTGCAGTCATTTGCTGCATGAATTGCAGTTTTGATGATAACTTTAGCAAAGTCTTGTAGTTTTACAATAGGGTTTGTGATATTATTATTATTAAATAATTTATCAGTTGGAGAGTGTATGGGGCGTTTGGGGTTACGTTGCTGCAGGCTCATTGAAATTTTTCGTTTGAGGCTTTTTGAGTTTGTGTGTTTAGTGATCACTGTGTTTTTTAATTTATGGATGTAACAGGGATCTTTTAGTATTGGTGTGGTTGGTGGATCAGAATAGGTTATATTAAGTTGTTGGTTGATGACTGGAGGCTGCTCAGAGCTTGGCGTTAGTGTTGCTATTTTATTGATTGTGTTATTTGGCGGCAAAATTGGCGCCAAATTTTCTTTTGCATTTGCAATGGAGTCGTTTGACAGCAATTTTGGCATTATACGTTGCTGTGGTTGTTGTAATGCTGTCATTTTTGGCAGGAAAGATGGCGACTTGGCGCGGTGTACATACTTTGATGGCTGTGACGTCATGGTTTTTGACAGTAGTAATGGCGGTAAAATTTGCGTGGGCGTCACTTTTGGCGCGCTACTTGGCGTCGGAGTTCGGGCTTCCTGTATGGATGCAGTAGTTTCTGGTTCATTTGGCGGGAGGAGCGGGGGTTGACTGTCGTCTGCTGGTTTATGGAACGTGATGTTTGATGGCTGTGGATCGCTGGAAACGTGTTGGCTATCGCTAGCACCCCCATGGATGATGGAAGAGGAACCTGTTAGAGAGGAGTTGTCCCAAGTCGAGACAGAGGGGGAGCAGTCTGTGCCAGGACGAGACAGGCTTCCATCCAGTGATGAGTCCCCTGTTTGATGATCAATAGACGAATTACAAGTGGCGTGCGACGCCATTTTCCTTTTTTTTTTTTTTTTTTTTTTTTTTTTTTTTCACTCTTTCAGTTGCTTTAAATTGATTTATTTTAAAGTTGTTTTTTTTTAAAGTTTATTTAAATTTTTTTAATTAAAGTTTTTTAAAGTTTTTTTTTTTTTTAAAGTGTTTTTAAAGTTTTTAAAGTTTTTTTTAAGTTTTAAAGTTTTTTTTTAAAGTTTGTGCACATCTGTACACTATGGGGGTTTGCTAGCGTCTAATGTTAGCCGCAGCTCGCCTTCTTTATTTGCTTCATTACTATTTGAGCAACATATGCAAATGTTATAGACTTAAGACTAGGTGGCAACATTGTCTATTATCTTAATGTTATTTGATTAATAGGGCAGGGTGGCAACCTTGCCTGTTAACAGAGTTATTTCATAAGAATATGACAACTTTCTTCTTTGTTTACAAAACAATGAATGGGAAAATATGATGATATAAATGATATAAAATATGATGATATGAATTAATGAAGAGTGGTTTCCAATGATGATAACTTTGATGATTTGGAGTTTCAAGTCCGGGCTGGGGGTGTGATTGTGTTAAAGATGGCTGATGAGTACATATGTGGATGATAGACGAAGTTGTGGTGGCAAGTAACCAGGTTGGCAGTAGAGTTATGCAGTGTTAATTGATGTGTGAAGTGTGTGCTGATTAAAGCGTGTTGAAGATGAGGTGTATATATAGGAGATAGCTGAGTTGTAGTATGACATAAAATCCATGGATCCAGAAGTGTTAGCGAGTGATAGCTTGATGAGGATGTACTTGCTGCAACAGGCATAGAGCAACACATTAATGCGGCAGTACATTTTAGCCAGAAGGTGCACTGACTAGCTGTGTAGGCAGGGATGCTGGCACACAATAAATTGTGGTTGCATATGCCTGAGCACAGTCAGGACAATCTAGCCCAAATGCAAGCCACTCAATCCAGTTGTAGGAGATGCATGAGATGCATCTGTGTAGATAGCGGTGTCTGAGTTGGTGGTGAAGTTGGTGTAGTAGCTGTTATGTGTGTGTGTTGCTTGCGACGTATTGATGTTGCGAAAAACACACTACAGCCTGCGAGATGCGTGTGTGAGTGATGATTGAGTTGTAGTCGGCAAGTCCAAGAACAGTGAAGCAGTTGGTGTTAACAGAAGGTGATGTCTATGTTCTATTATGCGTTTTTCAGCTGGCTATTGGGCAGAGATTACAAACAGCAACGCGCGCCCACAAGAAGGTACCCGGAGGGCTGTATGGACAGAGATGCTGGTACCCAATAGATTGGGGTAGCATATGACCCAGCACAGCCAGGACAATCCAGTTCGCGCGCGCGCCTATTCACTCAAACCCTAGTTGATCACGAAGTGCTGCTGCGACCAGAGAAGTTGATGTCTAGCCGTTTGTGGGAAGGAGAAGTGTCCAACGATGGCAAGTACTGTGCATGTGTGCTGAATTAGGTATGTTGCTGCGAAGAACGGGGCACAGCTGGTGATGCGCCGCAAAACAGTAGCGAACACAACCATCGGGCACGCGCACAGGTAGGCTGTTTATAAAGGTTGTTGTTCCGCAGTCAAGTGCGGCAGGAGGTGTGGTGAGCTCTTACATGGTCATCCGCAGGTATGTATTTCTACCAGGTAAGGCTGTGTTTGCAAGCGAGATTGTGCCCATGCATGGACGCATGTTACAGTTGAGTGTGATGTAAGTATTGGCCATACATGAATTTATCTATAGATGTTAATCCTCTTTGGTCAACACAGTGTGCTTATTTGGCTGTTGTTAAGAGCCGGCAAATTTGCGTATTACAGGTAGGTTGGTCCCTGTAATATAGAGCAATTAATAATTTGTTTACGGACGCAGATTCTTACCGCTGTCGTCGTGCTGGATATTGTATAAGAAATTAAGTTGCTTAAACCAAGATTGCTGGACCAAGATTATTGCAACTAGCCATTTGATGTTTATAGCGGTGCTGAGGACGTCTGCATGATGTAGGTATAATGGAATTTGAAAGTGTTGGTTGCGTGTGCTTGAGTGTAGCATGAATTGTGTTGGGTGTGAAGCTGCTTTGCTCAAGCTGGGCTCTTCCATGGTCGTCCACAAGTATGTGTTCCTGGCAGATAGGGCTGAGTTTGCAAGTGAGTTTGTGCCTATCATTGTGGAACAGGTAATGGACGCGTATTTCAGTTGAGTGTGATGTGAGAATTGGCCATGAATGAAGTTGTATATTGATGTTAATCCTCTTTAGTCAGCACAGTGTACTTGTTTGATTGCTGTTTTGAGCCAGCAAGATTTGCATATTACAGGTGTGTTGGTTCCTGTAATATAGAGCAATTAATAATTTGTTTGCGGGCGTAGATTCTTACCGCTGTTTGCAGTTTCATTGTACTGGATATTGTATGCAAGAAAAGGTTGCTGATCCGTGGTTACTAGGCCAGGATTACTGCAGCTGGCCATTTAATGCTTAGAGCGGTGGCTGTGACGTGTAGCATGAATTGTGTTGGGTGTGGAACTGATATGCTAAGACAAGAATCGGTGCCCATGTAATCGCCTTATGAAGTGAGTGTGTATTATGCGGGTGCGTGGGGCATAATTATTGTTTAGAGTTGGATTTGTGTAATGGATAATACATAGGTGGCGAGTTTATTTAAATTAAGTTATCATAGTACTTTTAAAGAAATTGTTTAAAATAAACTGGAGTAATAAAGATATAATATGATGTCTGTTGTTATTATTTTAATGATGTAGCTTATGATTAAAGTTAGTGTATTCGAGATAAATCATTTGTTTGGTAGTTCAAAATAAAATATTAATAACAAATCGTATGGCTTTTATTTGAATACAAAATGTAAATTGTTGAGCAAAATTAAAATGAGGTATTTCTATTCAAGATGTGAATCAAGTTAGTGTATTCAAGGTAACAAGATGTTTTTTTTTTTTTTTTTTTTTTATATTCGAGTGAAATTATTTTATAATTTCAAGTTAATCACTGTTTTAAGTATTACAGTTTAGAAGAAATTAAAATAAGATATTCATTAAAGATCGTTATGTCATTCGTTTCGATACAATATGTATTGTAATAATTGAAGTAACAGAATGTTCGATGTGAGTTGTTGAATAGCGTTATGAGTCAATGTAAAGTTGTCTAACTAGCAGGTCGCGTAACTTTCATTTGAGTACAAAGTGTGATTTGTTGACAAAATTAAAATGAGATATTTAAGTTCAAAAGTATGATTCACGTTAATGATTACGAAATAGTTCGTTTTTCATATTCGAGTGAAGTTAATTTGATAAATTTCAGGTAAACACTGTTTTGAGTATTACAGTTTAAAAGAAATTAAAATAGAATATTCGTTAAAGATCGTTATGGCATACATTTCGATACAAAATGTGTTGTAATAATGGAATTAACAGAACGTTTGAATAGTGTCATAGATTAATATAAAGTTGTCTTTTCAGATATTTGTGTATATAATATTTTTAATTCTTTTTTTTTTTTTTTTTTTTTTTTTTTTTTGTGTATATATATATTATTTTAAATAATTTTATTTATTTTTTTTTTTTTTTTTTTTTTTTTTTTTTTTTTTTTTATATATTTATATTATATAAATATATTTATATATTATTATTATTATTTTTTTTTTTTTTTTTTTATTATTATTATTATTTTTTTTTTTTTTTTTTTTTTTTTTTTTTTATAATTAGTTTGGTTTGGGAGTTGGGATACAAAGGGAGTACAGTGCATTTAGTAGATTGTCAATCTTGCTGCTCATTTCGTTTGCAGTCCGTACGTTGCTCTCCAGTGCTCGTATGAGAGGCTGGTCTCCCATGTGCTGTTGCTGCTGATTTTGGTGGCGTTGAAGTTCCTCGTTTTGTTGTTTTTGGTGCTGCTCGGCCAATAATTTGTTTTTAAAGTTGTTTAGATGCCTTTCAGCAGGATTGCGAAGCATTGTGGGTTTAACCTTGGCAGTGTCAGCTAAGTTGATATTTAGTTGTGTTGGGTGGATGTTGTGTTGTGCTGTATACTGTGGTTTAGTTGTTTTGTTGATGGTATATTGTTGCAGCGGCTGGATTTGTGGCTGTGGCGTTTGTTGATTTACTTTAAAATTAGGTGGTAAATTAGGGGGTAAATTAGGTGAATCTAGTGGTACTTGCTGTGGTGAGGGCTGTGACTGTATGTGTTGTCTATTATCGGGTTCACGGAGTGCTATCAGTTTATTCTGTGCACTCTTGAAAGCCGGGCAGCCCTTGTAGCTAGCAACATGTTTGCCACCACAATTCGCACATTTGGCATCTGCGTCTATTGTTTTGGCGCACGTAGTGGTAGCGTGGGGTCCTGCACATTTTAGGCATACAAAGGGTCTACGACAGTAGTTTTTGCTGTGTCCAAATGATTGACAGCGATGACACTGTAGTGGATCAATGCGTCTGAGTTGTTTTTCAACGGCAATATTTTGATGTCCTAGTTCAGTTAATGTAAGTATTTTTTCATGTCCACCATCCAATCGAGGCTCCAGTTCAACTTCAAAAATGTTCATTGGCTCGTTTCTGGTTCTGTGTTTGATAACACTTACATGTCGAGTTACGTAACCAAGTTCTTTGAGCTGGTCGCGGATCCAGTCATATGGTGTGGAGTAATGGAGATGGCGTATTATTATGCGGTATCCGCGATCTTTGCGTAGCTGGTAGGTATGATTGTGAATTTGTTTGTCTTGCAGAAGGGCACTGATGGCATTGTATGTGGAAATGTTTTCACATTGGATTCTGATCCCGTTGTCTTGTGCTACCTTGGTAGTGTAGCTGCCAACGCCAGGTAGCTTGTTTATTGTATCTAGTAGTGGCTGGATTTCGGTAACATTTGGGAGGAAGAGGGATGGAATTTTTGAGCTTTGCGGCAGGTTGGGCTGAATATCTTCTTGAGGGTGGTCTAGCAGTTGAGTATGCTGGGTATTTGTGTGGACGAGTATATTGTTTGAGTCATCTAGTTTTTGTCTGCCCGTGTCTGGACTGTCATTTGGGTTAGTGTGTGTCTCAAAGTCCATGAGTTCATTGCAGTCATTTGCTGCATGAATTGCAGTTTTGATGATAACTTTAGCAAAGTCTTGTAGTTTTACAATAGGGTTTGTGATATTATTATTATTAAATAATTTATCAGTTGGAGAGTGTATGGGGCGTTTGGGGTTACGTTGCTGCAGGCTCATTGAAATTTTTCGTTTGAGGCTTTTTGAGTTTGTGTGTTTAGTGATCACTGTGTTTTTTAATTTATGGATGTAACAGGGATCTTTTAGTATTGGTGTGGTTGGTGGATCAGAATAGGTTATATTAAGTTGTTGGTTGATGACTGGAGGCTGCTCAGAGCTTGGCGTTAGTGTTGCTATTTTATTGATTGTGTTATTTGGCGGCAAAATTGGCGCCAAATTTTCTTTTGCATTTGCAATGGAGTCGTTTGACAGCAATTTTGGCATTATACGTTGCTGTGGTTGTTGTAATGCTGTCATTTTTGGCAGGAAAGATGGCGACTTGGCGCGGTGTACATACTTTGATGGCTGTGACGTCATGGTTTTTGACAGTAGTAATGGCGGTAAAATTTGCGTGGGCGTCACTTTTGGCGCGCTACTTGGCGTCGGAGTTCGGGCTTCCTGTATGGATGCAGTAGTTTCTGGTTCATTTGGCGGGAGGAGCGGGGGTTGACTGTCGTCTGCTGGTTTATGGAACGTGATGTTTGATGGCTGTGGATCGCTGGAAACGTGTTGGCTATCGCTAGCACCCCCATGGATGATGGAAGAGGAACCTGTTAGAGAGGAGTTGTCCCAAGTCGAGACAGAGGGGGAGCAGTCTGTGCCAGGACGAGACAGGCTTCCATCCAGTGATGAGTCCCCTGTTTGATGATCAATAGACGAATTACAAGTGGCGTGCGACGCCATTTTCCTTTTTTTTTTTTTTTTTTCTTTTTTTTTTTCACTCTTTCAGTTGCTTTAAATTGATTTATTTTAAAGTTTTTTTTTTTTTAAAGTTTATTTAAATTTTTTTAATTAAAGTTTTTTAAAGTTTTTTTTTTTTTTTTTAAAGTGTTTTTAATTTTAAAGTTTTTTTAAAGTTTTTTAAAGTTTTTTTTTAAGTTTTTAAAGTTTTTTAAGTTTTTTTAAGTTGTGTGCACTCTTGTACACAATGGGGGTTTGCTGGCGACTAATGTTAGCCGCAGCTCGCCTTCTTTATTTGCGTCATTACTATTAAGCAACATATGCAAATGTTATAAACCTAAGACTAGGTGGCAACATTGCCTATTATCTTAACATTGTTTGAAATTATTAGGGCAGAGTGGCAACCTTGCCTGTTAACTTTACAGAATTATGTCTAGAGACGATATGGCAACATTTTTGTTTACAAAGCAATGATTTGGCAAAATATGATTAATTTATATTAATTTAACGAGGAGTGGTTTCCGATGATGCGTGGGTGATAAGTTTTTGATGATCTGGAGTTTCAAGTCCGGGCTGGCGGTGTGAATGTGTTCGAGATGGCTGGAGAGTGAATTGTTACATGTATGGTTGTGTCTTATGGACGATGTGGCAACATTAGTGTTTACAAACAATAAGTTTAAATAAAGTAGAATGAAAATTTGATTGTGATGAATTAATGATGTGATGACTGGGTTGTCATCTTGAGATCCCTTGAGTCCGTGTGGTATCTGCGTTGATGTTTAGTTGCAATGTACGCGAAGCAGTTGGCATATGGCAGAACTTCAACCGAAGAGGCACGATCACCAGAAAGTGCACTGGCAGGCTTTGGAGGCAGGGATGCTAGCTACAATGGATTGTGATTACATGTGCGCTCAGCACTGTCAGGACAATCCGGCAGTAAGATACGCGCCAGTCCATTCTCAGCTCTAATATGCACATGGGTTGCTGTTGCAAAAAAGTAGTTGCTGTGTTGAAGTTAGTGGGCTCAGTTTTCCGAGTTGTTGTTGATGTGTTGACTTGTTGTGCGTGTGTGCTGATTAAAGCGTGTTGTTGTTGCAAAAATAAAATAGAAACTTGATCATAGTAAATTAATGACGTATTAACTGGGTTGTTATCTGGAGATTCCGGGGTCCGAGTTTACTGCGTTGTTCTGCGTGTGGTATCTGCGTTGGTGTTAAGTTGTAGCGTGTGCAGTGCAATTGGCATAAGGCAGGGCTTCATCCGGCGAGGCACGATCTCCAGCAAGTGCACTGGCAGGCTATTTTTTAAAGTTTGTGCACATCTGTACACTATGGGGGTTTGCTAGCGTCTAATGTTAGCCGCAGCTCGCCTTCTTTATTTGCTTCATTACTATTTGAGCAACATATGCAAATGTTATAGACTTAAGACTAGGTGGCAACATTGTCTATTATCTTAATGTTATTTGATTAATAGGGCAGGGTGGCAACCTTGCCTGTTAACAGAGTTATTTCATAAGAATATGACAACTTTCTTCTTTGTTTACAAAACAATGAATGGGAAAATATGATGATATAAATGATATAAAATATGATGATATGAATTAATGAAGAGTGGTTTCCAATGATGATAACTTTGATGATTTGGAGTTTCAAGTCCGGGCTGGGGGGTGTGATTGTGTTAAAGATGGCTGATGAGTACATATGTGGATGATAGACGAAGTTGTGGTGGCAAGTAACCAGGTTGGCAGTAGAGTTATGCAGTGTTAATTGATGTGTGAAGTGTGTGCTGATTAAAGCGTGTTGAAGATGAGGTGTATATATAGGGAGATAGCTGAGTTGTAGTATGACATAAAATCCATGGATCCAGAAGTGTTAGCGAGTGATAGCTTGATGAGGATGTACTTGCTGCAACAGGCATAGAGCAACACATTAATGCGGCAGTACATTTTAGCCAGAAGGTGCACTGACTAGCTGTGTAGGCAGGGATGCTGGCACACAATAAATTGTGGTTGCATATGCCTGAGCACAGTCAGGACAATCTAGCCCAAATGCAAGCCACTCAATCCAGTTGTAGGAGATGCATGAGATGCATCTGTGTAGATAGCGGTGTCTGAGTTGGTGGTGAAGTTGGTGTAGTAGCTGTTATGTGTGTGTGTTGCTTGCGACGTATTGATGTTGCGAAAAACACACTACAGCCTGCGAGATGCGTGTGTGAGTGATGATTGAGTTGTAGTCGGCAAGTCCAAGAACAGTGAAGCAGTTGGTGTTAACAGAAGGTGATGTCTATGTTCTATTATGCGTTTTTCAGCTGGCTATTGGGCAGAGATTACAAACAGCAACGCGCGCCCACAAGAAGGTACCCGGAGGGCTGTATGGACAGAGATGCTGGTACCCAATAGATTGGGGTAGCATATGACCCAGCACAGCCAGGACAATCCAGTTCGCGCGCGCGCCTATTCACTCAAACCCTAGTTGATCACGAAGTGCTGCTGCGACCAGAGAAGTTGATGTCTAGCCGTTTGTGGGAAGGAGAAGTGTCCAACGATGGCAAGTACTGTGCATGTGTGCTGAATTAGGTATGTTGCTGCGAAGAACGGGGCACAGATGGTCATCCGCAGGTATGTATTTCTACCAGGTAAGGCTGTGTTTGCAAGCGAGATTGTGCCCATTCATGGACGCATGTTACAGTTGAGTGTGATGTAAGTATTGGCCATACATGAATTTATCTATAGATGTTAATCCTCTTTGGTCAACACAGTGTGCTTATTTGGCTGTTGTTAAGAGCCGGCAAATTTGCGTATTACAGGTAGGTTGGTCCCTGTAATATAGAGCAATTAATAATTTGTTTACGGACGCAGATTCTTACCGCTGTCGTCGTGCTGGATATTGTATAAGAAATTAAGTTGCTTAAACCAAGATTGCTGGACCAAGATTATTGCAACTAGCCATTTGATGTTTATAGCGGTGCTGAGGACGTCTGCATGATGTAGGTATAATGGAATTTCAAAGTGTTGGTTGCGTGTGCTTGAGTGTAGCATGAATTGTGTTGGGTGTGAAGCTGCTTTGCTCAAGCTGGGCTCTTCCATGGTCGTCCACAAGTATGTGTTCCTGGCAGATAGGGCTGAGTTTGCAAGTGAGTTTGTGCCTATCATTGTGGAACAGGTAATGGACGCGTATTTCAGTTGAGTGTGATGTGAGAATTGGCCATGAATGAAGTTGTATATTGATGTTAATCCTCTTTAGTCAGCACAGTGTACTTGTTTGATTGCTGTTTTGAGCCAGCAAGATTTGCATATTACAGGTGTGTTGGTTCCTGTAATATAGAGCAATTAATAATTTGTTTGCGGGCGTAGATTCTTACCGCTGTTTGCAGTTTCATTGTACTGGATATTGTATGCAAGAAAAGGTTGCTGATCCGTGGTTACTAGGCCAGGATTACTGCAGCTGGCCATTTAATGCTTAGAGCGGTGGCTGTGACGTGTAGCATGAATTGTGTTGGGTGTGGAACTGATATGCTAAGACAAGAATCGGTGCCCATGTAATCGCCTTATGAAGTGAGTGTGTATTATGCGGGTGCGTGGGGCATAATTATTGTTTAGAGTTGGATTTGTGTAATGGATAATACATAGGTGGCGAGTTTATTTAAATTAAGTTATCATAGTACTTTTAAAGAAATTGTTTAAAATAAACTGGAGTAATAAAGATATAATATGATGTCTGTTGTTATTATTTTAATGATGTAGCTTATGATTAAAGTTAGTGTATTCGAGATAAATCATTTGTTTGGTAGTTCAAAATAAAATATTAATAACAAATCGTATGGCTTTTATTTGAATACAAAATGTAAATTGTTGAGCAAAATTAAAATGAGGTATTTCTATTCAAGATGTGAATCAAGTTAGTGTATTCAAGGTAACAAGATGTTTTTTTTTTTTTTTTTTTCTATATTCGAGTGAAATTATTTTATAATTTCAAGTTAATCACTGTTTTAAGTATTACATTTAGAAGAAATTAAAATAAGATATTCATTAAAGATCGTTATGTCATTCGTTTCGATACAATATGTATTGTAATAATTGAAGTAACAGAATGTTCGATGTGAGTTGTTGAATAGCGTTATGAGTCAATGTAAAGTTGTCTTTTAAGATATTATTTTGTATGTATTTTTTTTTTTATACATATATATGTAAGTATAACTAGCAGGTCGCGTAACTTTCATTTGAGTACAAAGTGTGATTTGTTGACAAAATTAAAATGAGATATTTAAGTTCAAAAGTATGATTCACGTTAATGATTACGAAATAGTTCGTTTTTCATATTCGAGTGAAGTTAATTTGATAAATTTCAGGTAAACACTGTTTTGAGTATTACAGTTTAAAAGAAATTAAAATAGAATATTCGTTAAAGATCGTTATGGCATACATTTCGATACAAAATGTGTTGTAATAATGGAATTAACAGAACGTTTGAATAGTGTCATAGATTAATATAAAGTTGTCTTTTCAGATATTTGTGTATATAATATTTTTAATTCTTTTTTTTTTTTTTTTTTTTTTTTTTTTTTGTGTATATATATATTATTTTAAATAATTTTATTTATGTTTTTTTTTTTTTTTTTTTTTTTTTTTTTTCTTTTTTTATATATTTATATTATATAAATATATTTATATATTATTATTATTATTTTTTTTTTTTTTTTATTATTATTATTATTATTTTTTTTTTTTTTTTTTTTTTTTTTTTTATAATTAGTTTGGTTTGGGAGTTGGGATACAAAGGGAGTACAGTGCATTTAGTAGATTGTCAATCTTGCTACTCATTTCGTTTGCAGTCCGTACGTTGCTCTCCAGTGCTCGTATGAGAGGCTGGTCTCCCATGTGCTGTTGCTGCTGATTTTGGTGGCGTTGAAGTTCCTCGTTTTGTTGTTTTTGGTGCTGCTCGGCCAATAATTTGTTTTTAAAGTTGTTTAGATGCCTTTCAGCAGGATTGCGAAGCATTGTGGGTTTAACCTTGGCAGTGTCAGCTAAGTTGATATTTAGTTGTGTTGGGTGGATGTTGTGTTGTGCTGTATACTGTGGTTTAGTTGTTTTGTTGATGGTATATTGTTGCAGCGGCTGGATTTGTGGCTGTGGCGTTTGTTGATTTACTTGTGGGGGGGGTAAATTAGGTGAATCTAGTGGTACTTGCTGTGGTGAGGGCTGTGACTGTATGTGTTGTCTATTATCGGGTTCACGGAGTGCTATCAGTTTATTCTGTGCACTCTTGAAAGCCGGGCAGCCCTTAGTGAAATTCGCAATTGAACATGTTTGCCACCACAATTCGCACATTTATCTGGCATCTGCGTCTATTGTTTTGGCGCACGTAGTGGTAGCGTGGGGTCCTGCACATTTTAGGCATACAAAGGGTCTACGACAGTAGTTTTTGCTGTGTCCAAATGATTGACAGCGATGACACTGTAGTGGATCAATGCGTCTGAGTTGTTTTTCAACGGCAATATTTTGATGTCCTAGTTCAGTTAATGTAAGTATTTTTTCATGTCCACCATCCAATCGAGGCTCCAGTTCAACTTCAAAAATGTTCATTGGCTCGTTTCTGGTTCTGTGTTTGATAACACTTACATGTCGAGTTACGTAACCAAGTTCTTTGAGCTGGTCGCGGATCCAGTCATATGGTGTGGAGTAATGGAGATGGCGTATTATTATGCGGTATCCGCGATCTTTGCGTAGCTGGTAGGTATGATTGTGAATTTGTTTGTCTTGCAGAAGGGCACTGATGGCATTGTATGTGGAAATGTTTTCACATTGGATTCTGATCCCGTTGTCTTGTGCTACCTTGGTAGTGTAGCTGCCAACGCCAGGTAGCTTGTTTATTGTATCTAGTAGTGGCTGGATTTCGGTAACATTTGGGAGGAAGAGGGATGGAATTTTTGAGCTTTGCGGCAGGTTGGGCTGAATATCTTCTTGAGGGTGGTCTAGCAGTTGAGTATGCTGGGTATTTGTGTGGACGAGTATATTGTTTGAGTCATCTAGTTTTTGTCTGCCCGTGTCTGGACTGTCATTTGGGTTAGTGTGTGTCTCAAAGTCCATGAGTTCATTGCAGTCATTTGCTGCATGAATTGCAGTTTTGATGATAACTTTAGCAAAGTCTTGTAGTTTTACAATAGGGTTTGTGATATTATTATTATTAAATAATTTATCAGTTGGAGAGTGTATGGGGCGTTTGGGGTTACGTTGCTGCAGGCTCATTGAAATTTTTCGTTTGAGGCTTTTTGAGTTTGTGTGTTTAGTGATCACTGTGTTTTTTAATTTATGGATGTAACAGGGATCTTTTAGTATTGGTGTGGTTGGTGGATCAGAATAGGTTATATTAAGTTGTTGGTTGATGACTGGAGGCTGCTCAGAGCTTGGCGTTAGTGTTGCTATTTTATTGATTGTGTTATTTGGCGGCAAAATTGGCGCCAAATTTTCTTTTGCATTTGCAATGGAGTCGTTTTTTTAAAGTTTGTGCACATCTGTACACTATGGGGGTTTGCTAGCGTCTAATGTTAGCCGCAGCTCGCCTTCTTTATTTGCTTCATTACTATTTGAGCAACATATGCAAATGTTATAGACTTAAGACTAGGTGGCAACATTGTCTATTATCTTAATGTTATTTGATTAATAGGGCAGGGTGGCAACCTTGCCTGTTAACAGAGTTATTTCATAAGAATATGACAACTTTCTTCTTTGTTTACAAAACAATGAATGGGAAAATATGATGATATAAATGATATAAAATATGATGATATGAATTAATGAAGAGTGGTTTCCAATGATGATAACTTTGATGATTTGGAGTTTCAAGTCCGGGCTGGGGGTGTGATTGTGTTAAAGATGGCTGATGAGTACATATGTGGATGATAGACGAAGTTGTGGTGGCAAGTAACCAGGTTGGCAGTAGAGTTATGCAGTGTTAATTGATGTGTGAAGTGTGTGCTGATTAAAGCGTGTTGAAGATGAGGTGTATATATAGGAGATAGCTGAGTTGTAGTATGACATAAAATCCATGGATCCAGAAGTGTTAGCGAGTGATAGCTTGATGAGGATGTACTTGCTGCAACAGGCATAGAGCAACACATTAATGCGGCAGTACATTTTAGCCAGAAGGTGCACTGACTAGCTGTGTAGGCAGGGATGCTGGCACACAATAAATTGTGGTTGCATATGCCTGAGCACAGTCAGGACAATCTAGCCCAAATGCAAGCCACTCAATCCAGTTGTAGGAGATGCATGAGATGCATCTGTGTAGATAGCGGTGTCTGAGTTGGTGAGTGAAGTTGGTGTAGTAGCTGTTATGTGTGTGTGTTGCTTGCGACGTATTGATGTTGCGAAAAACACACTACAGCCTGCGAGATGCGTGTGTGAGTGATGATTGAGTTGTAGTCGGCAAGTCCAAGAACAGTGAAGCAGTTGGTGTTAACAGAAGGTGATGTCTATGTTCTATTATGCGTTTTTCAGCTGGCTATTGGGCAGAGATTACAAACAGCAACGCGCGCCCACAAGAAGGTACCCGGAGGGCTGTATGGACAGAGATGCTGGTACCCAATAGATTGGGGTAGCATATGACCCAGCACAGCCAGGACAATCCAGTTCGCGCGCGCGCCTATTCACTCAAACCCTAGTTGATCACGAAGTGCTGCTGCGACCAGAGAAGTTGATGTCTAGCCGTTTGTGGGAAGGAGAAGTGTCCAACGATGGCAAGTACTGTGCATGTGTGCTGAATTAGGTATGTTGCTGCGAAGAACGGGGCACAGCTGGTGATGCGCCGCAAAGCAGTAGCGAACACAACCATCGGGCACGCGCACAGGTAGGCTGTTTATAAAGGTTGTTGTTCCGCAGTCAAGTGCGGCAGGAGGTGTGGTGAGCTCTTACATGGTCATCCGCAGGTATGTATTTCTACCAGGTAAGGCTGTGTTTGCAAGCGAGATTGTGCCCATGCATGGACGCATGTTACAGTTGAGTGTGATGTAAGTATTGGCCATACATGAATTTATCTATAGATGTTAATCCTCTTTGGTCAACACAGTGTGCTTATTTGGCTGTTGTTAAGAGCCGGCAAATTTGCGTATTACAGGTAGGTTGGTCCCTGTAATATAGAGCAATTAATAATTTGTTTACGGACGCAGATTCTTACCGCTGTCGTCGTGCTGGATATTGTATAAGAAATTAAGTTGCTTAAACCAAGATTGCTGGACCAAGATTATTGCAACTAGCCATTTGATGTTTATAGCGGTGCTGAGGACGTCTGCATGATGTAGGTATAATGGAATTTGAAAGTGTTGGTTGCGTGTGCTTGAGTGTAGCATGAATTGTGTTGGGTGTGAAGCTGCTTTGCTCAAGCTGGGCTCTTCCATGGTCGTCCACAAGTATGTGTTCCTGGCAGATAGGGCTGAGTTTGCAAGTGAGTTTGTGCCTATCATTGTGGAACAGGTAATGGACGCGTATTTCAGTTGAGGTGTGATGTGAGAATTGGCCATGAATGAAGTTGTATATTGATGTTAATCCTCTTTAGTCAGCACAGTGTACTTGTTTGATTGCTGTTTTGAGCCAGCAAGATTTGCATATTACAGGTGTGTTGGTTCCTGTAATATAGAGCAATTAATAATTTGTTTGCGGGCGTAGATTCTTACCGCTGTTTGCAGTTTCATTGTACTGGATATTGTATGCAAGAAAAGGTTGCTGATCCGTGGTTACTAGGCCAGGATTACTGCAGCTGGCCATTTAATGCTTAGAGCGGTGGCTGTGACGTGTAGCATGAATTGTGTTGGGTGTGGAACTGATATGCTAAGACAAGAATCGGTGCCCATGTAATCGCCTTATGAAGTGAGTGTGTATTATGCGGGTGCGTGGGGCATAATTATTGTTTAGAGTTGGATTTGTGTAATGGATAATACATAGGTGGCGAGTTTATTTAAATTAAGTTATCATAGTACTTTTAAAGAAATTGTTTAAAATAAACTGGAGTAATAAAGATATAATATGATGTCTGTTGTTATTATTTTAATGATGTAGCTTATGATTAAAGTTAGTGTATTCGAGATAAATCATTTGTTTGGTAGTTCAAAATAAAATATTAATAACAAATCGTATGGCTTTTATTTGAATACAAAATGTAAATTGTTGAGCAAAAATTAAAATGAGGTATTTCTATTCAAGATGTGAATCAAGTTAGTGTATTCAAGGTAACAAGATGTTTTTTTTTTTTTTTTTTTCTATATTCGAGTGAAATTATTTTATAATTTCAAGTTAATCACTGTTTTAAGTATTACATTTAGAAGAAATTAAAATAAGATATTCATTAAAGATCGTTATGTCATTCGTTTCGATACAATATGTATTGTAATAATTGAAGTAACAGAATGTTCGATGTGAGTTGTTGAATAGCGTTATGAGTCAATGTAAAGTTGTCTTTTAAGATATTATTTTGTATGTATTTTTTTTTTATACATATATATGTAAGTATAACTAGCAGGTCGCGTAACTTTCATTTGAGTACAAAGTGTGATTTGTTGACAAAATTAAAATGAGATATTTAAGTTCAAAAGTATGATTCACGTTAATGATTACGAAATAGTTCGTTTTTCATATTCGAGTGAAGTTAATTTGATAAATTTCAGGTAAACACTGTTTTGAGTATTACAGTTTAAAAGAAATTAAAATAGAATATTCGTTAAAGATCGTTATGGCATACATTTCGATACAAAATGTGTTGTAATAATGGAATTAACAGAACGTTTGAATAGTGTCATAGATTAATATAAAGTTGTCTTTTCAGATATTTGTGTATATAATATTTTTAATTTTTTTTTTTTTTTTTTTTTTTTTTTTTTTTTTTGTATATATATATATTATTTTAAATAATTTTATTTATGTTTTTTTTTTTTTTTTTTTTTTTTTTTTTTTTTTTTTTATATATTTATATTATATAAATATATTTATATATTATTATTATTATTTTTTTTTTTTTTTTTAAATTATTATTATTATTTTTTTTTTTTTTTTTTTTTTTTTTTTATAATTAGTTTGGTTTGGGAGTTGGGATACAAAGGGAGTACAGTGCATTTAGTAGATTGTCAATCTTGCTGCTCATTTCGTTTGCAGTCCGTACGTTGCTCTCCAGTGCTCGTATGAGAGGCTGGTCTCCCATGTGCTGTTGCTGCTGATTTTGGTGGCGTTGAAGTTCCTCGTTTTGTTGTTTTTGGTGCTGCTCGGCCAATAATTTGTTTTTAAAGTTGTTTAGATGCCTTTCAGCAGGATTGCGAAGCATTGTGGGTTTAACCTTGGCAGTGTCAGCTAAGTTGATATTTAGTTGTGTTGGGTGGATGTTGTGTTGTGCTGTATACTGTGGTTTAGTTGTTTTGTTGATGGTATATTGTTGCAGCGGCTGGATTTGTGGCTGTGGCGTTTGTTGATTTACCTTAGTGGGGGGTAAATTAGGTGAATCTAGTGGTACTTGCTGTGGTGAGGGCTGTGACTGTATGTGTTGTCTATTATCGGGTTCACGGAGTGCTATCAGTTTATTCTGTGCACTCTTGAAAGCCGGGCAGCCCTTGTAGCTAGCAACATGTTTGCCACCACAATTCGCACATTTGGCATCTGCGTCTATTGTTTTGGCGCACGTAGTGAAGTAGCGTGGGGTCCCAATTCGCACATTTATTATTGTGCATACAAAAAGGGTCTACGACAGTAGTTTTTGCTGTGTCCAAATGATTGACAGCGATGACACTGTAGTGGATCAATGCGTCTGAGTTGTTTTTCAACGGCAATATTTTGATGTCCTAGTTCAGTTAATGTAAGTATTTTTTCATGTCCACCATCCAATCGAGGCTCCAGTTCAACTTCAAAAATGTTCATTGGCTCGTTTCTGGTTCTGTGTTTGATAACACTTACATGTCGAGTTACGTAACCAAGTTCTTTGAGCTGGTCGCGGATCCAGTCATATGGTGTGGAGTAATGGAGATGGCGTATTATTATGCGGTATCCGCGATCTTTGCGTAGCTGGTAGGTATGATTGTGAATTTGTTTGTCTTGCAGAAGGGCACTGATGGCATTGTATGTGGAAATGTTTTCACATTGGATTCTGATCCCGTTGTCTTGTGCTACCTTGGTAGTGTAGCTGCCAACGCCAGGTAGCTTGTTTATTGTATCTAGTAGTGGCTGGATTTCGGTAACATTTGGGAGGAAGAGGGATGGAATTTTTGAGCTTTGCGGCAGGTTGGGCTGAATATCTTCTTGAGGGTGGTCTAGCAGTTGAGTATGCTGGGTATTTGTGTGGACGAGTATATTGTTTGAGTCATCTAGTTTTTGTCTGCCCGTGTCTGGACTGTCATTTGGGTTAGTGTGTGTCTCAAAGTCCATGAGTTCATTGCAGTCATTTGCTGCATGAATTGCAGTTTTGATGATAACTTTAGCAAAGTCTTGTAGTTTTACAATAGGGTTTGTGATATTATTATTATTAAATAATTTATCAGTTGGAGAGTGTATGGGGCGTTTGGGGTTACGTTGCTGCAGGCTCATTGAAATTTTTCGTTTGAGGCTTTTTGAGTTTGTGTGTTTAGTGATCACTGTGTTTTTTAATTTATGGATGTAACAGGGATCTTTTAGTATTGGTGTGGTTGGTGGATCAGAATAGGTTATATTAAGTTGTTGGTTGATGACTGGAGGCTGCTCAGAGCTTGGCGTTAGTGTTGCTATTTTATTGATTGTGTTATTTGGCGGCAAAATTGGCGCCAAATTTTCTTTTGCATTTGCAATGGAGTCGTTTGACAGCAATTTTGGCATTATACGTTGCTGTGGTTGTTGTAATGCTGTCATTTTTGGCAGGAAAGATGGCGACTTGGCGCGGTGTACATACTTTGATGGCTGTGACGTCATGGTTTTTGACAGTAGTAATGGCGGTAAAATTTGCGTGGGCGTCACTTTTGGCGCGCTACTTGGCGTCGGAGTTCGGGCTTCCTGTATGGATGCAGTAGTTTCTGGTTCATTTGGCGGGAGGAGCGGGGGTTGACTGTCGTCTGCTGGTTTATGGAACGTGATGTTTGATGGCTGTGGATCGCTGGAAACGTGTTGGCTATCGCTAGCACCCCCATGGATGATGGAAGAGGAACCTGTTAGAGAGGAGTTGTCCCAAAAAAAAAAAAAAAAAAAAAAGAAAAGAATTATAAAATAAAATTATATTTTTTAATAAAATTATAAAAAAAATAATAAAGGATTAAAATTTTTTTTTTTTTTTTTTTTTTTTTTTTTTTTTTTTTTTTTTTTTTTTTTTTTTTTTTTTTTTTTTTTATTTTTTTTTTTTTTTTTTTTTTTTTTTTTTTTTTTTTAATTTTTTTTTTTTTTATTATTTTTTTTTTTTTTTTTTTTTTTTTTTTTTTTTTTTAATTTTTTTTTTTTTTTTTTTTTTTATAAATTTTTTAAGTTGTGTGCACTCTTGTACACGATGGGGGTTCGCTGGCGACTAATGTTAGCCGCAGCTCGCCTTCTTTATTTGCGTCATTACTATTAAGCAACATATGCAAATGTTATAAACCTAAGACTAGGTGGCAACATTGCCTATTATCTTAACATTATTTGAAATTATTAGGGCAGAGTGGTAACCTTGCCTGTTAACTTTACAGAATTATGTCTAGAGACGATATGGCAACATTTTTGTTTACAAAGCAATGATTAGGCAAAATATGATTAATTTATATTAATTTAACGAGGAGTGGTTTCCGATGATGCGTGGGTGATAAGTTTTTGATGATCTGGAGTTTCAAGTCCGGGCTGGCGGTGTGAATGTGTTCGAGATGGCTGGAGAGTGAATTGTTACATGTATGGTTGTGTCTTATGGACGATGTGGCAACATTAGTGTTTACAAACAATGAGTTTAAAGTAGAATGAAAATTTGATTGTGATGAATTAATGATGTGATGACTGGGTTGTCATCTTGAGATCCCAGAGTCCGTGTGGTATCTGCGTTGATGTTTAGTTGCAATGTACGCGAAGCAGTTGGCATATGGCAGAACTTCAACCGAAGAGGCACGATCACCAGAAAGTGCACTGGCAGACTTTGGAGGCAGGGATGCTAGCTACAATGGATTGTGATTACATGTGCGCTCAGCACTGTCAGGACAATCCGGCAGTAAGATACGCGCCAGTCCATTCTCAGCTCTAATATGCACATGGGTTGCTGTTGCAAAAAAGTAGTTGCTGTGTTGAAGTTAGTGGGCTCAGTTTTCCGAGTTGTTGTTGATGTGTTGACTTGTTGTGCGTGTGTGCTGATTAGAGCATGTTGTTGTTGCAAAAATAAAATAGAAACTTGATCGTAGTAAATTAATGACGTATTAACTGGGTTGTTATCTGGAGATTCCGGGGTCCGAGTTTACTGCGTTGTTCTGCGTGTGGTATCTGCGTTGGTGTTAAGTTGTAGCGTGTGCAGTGCAATTGGCATAAGGCAGGGCTTCATCCGGCGAGGCACGATCTCCAGCAAGTGCACTGGCAGGCTATGGAGGCAGGGATGCAGGCACACAATGAGTTGTGGATGCATATGCGCTCAGCACTGCCAAGACAAGCCTGCAATTAGATGCGTGCCACTCCACTATCAGCTCTAATATGCGCATGGGTTGCTGTTGCGGGTATAGTAGTTGCTGTGTTGAAATTAGTTGGCTCAGGTGACCTAGGAGTTGTTGATGTGCTCGATGCCATTGGCATAAGGCAGAGCTTCATCCGGCAGGGCACGATCTCCATGATGCGCACTGGCAGGCCATGGAGGCAGGGATGCTGGAACAGAATGGATTGCGGTTGCATATGCGCTCTGCGCCGCCAGGGCAGTCCGTCAATAAGGTACGCACCACTCCACTCTCAGCTCTTATATGCGCGTAGGTGCGGGTATAGTATTTGCTGAGTTGAAGTTAGTTGGCTCAGGAGTCCGAGGTGTTGTAGATGTGATAACTTATTGTGCGTGGGTGCTGGTTAAAGCGTGTTGTAGATGCGAGGGAGATGCTATGCAAACAAAGAGCCGCCGGCCAGCAAGAAACACACTCAAGGCGATCGCGTAGGTTGGCTGTGTGGCAGGGATTCATTCCACAAGCAAATACAGGCACTCCCACACGCGCTCACAGGTATGCGTTCCACGCAGGTAGGCTATGGTGTAGCTGCATTGATTCCATAGGCTCGTGAGTAGCTGAGGTGTTTTGTGTAATGGCATGTGTGGCGGGTGTTATGGGCGTGTAGGATGAGTTCATTGGTTTCGTTGCATTTGCAGGCGGGTTTGTGCATACCATTGAGTGCACAGGTGATGACTAATCAATAGCCGTACGTCTCAGTTGAGTCTAAGTAGCTTGTTGCAGGGATGTAGGTCCCTGTAAAAGAGAGTAATTAATAGTTTTATATTCGGGCGTGGATTTTACCGTGAGTTGCAATGGCATTGCGCCTTAATATTGTCAATCTAAACCACTGAGCTAAGGCTGGCCATTATGTTGTTCAGGGCAATGAAGAACGCCATGTTTGTTCGTTCTTTATAAATGTCTGCTTCAGTGACGTCATTCTTGTTTCTTGCATGTATTCTTACAAACTTATTGTTTTATTTGACTGAAGAGGTTAGATTTGTTGCTGTGAGACATCACTTTTGGCGGGAGCGAGTGGCATCTTTTTGTTGTTGTAGTATTTGCTGAGGCATAATGACTTAGTTGAGAGATTTTATAATGGGTGGCACGAGCACCCATGATTAAGTTTTCGAGGTTGTTTAGAGCAATAGGCAATTCAATTTCTAGGTCTTCAATATCCGGCCAGTGTGCTGTTCAGTGCGATGCGAATGCGCCATGTTTGTTGGTTATGTAAAATGTCTGCTGTAGTGACGTCATACTAGTTTCTTGCATGTCATTGCATTTGGCTGGAGTGGTTAGAGTTGTTGCTTCGAGACATCACTTTTGGCGGGAGCGAGTGGCGTGTTTTTGTTGTTGTAGTTTTTGCTGAGGCTTAATTGCATTTTTGAGGGGTTATGTAATGGGTGTCGCGAGCACCCCCAAGATCGAATTTTCCAATTTGTTTAGAGTAGTGGACAATTTAGTATATAGTAGGGACGATTAACGAGTTTGTAGATCAGTTCGGTTTTTATTTTGTTGTCGAGGGCTTTGTCAGTCCATTTAGTTGCTGGGTCGGCCATCTTGAATATTCCGACATCTTGGCGTGTGGATTATTGTAAAATTTAAAACGAGGTTTCATCAGCAATAGAAGAATCACCAAATGATCGTACATAGGACAGTACAATTTATTAACGTTTTAGTAACATATACGCTGTTACACAGGTACTTGGGAATACCAGTGCACAGTACATTGTTCTGGCGGTATGAAAAGATTGACACGCGCGTCAGGTTCACATATATTTTGCACGCTGCAAAACGACATAGAACATATACACACGATGACTTTTTATTTTTTAAGTTGTTTTTTTTTAAGTTGTTTTAAGTTTTTTTTTTTATGTTGTTTTTTTTTAAGTTGTTTTAAAGTTTTTTTAAGTTGTTTTTTTAAGTTTTTTTTAAAGTTTGTGCACATCTGTACACTATGGGGGTTTGCTAGCGTCTAATGTTAGCCGCAGCTCGCCTTCTTTATTTGCTTCATTACTATTTGAGCAACATATGCAAATGTTATAGACTTAAGACTAGGTGGCAACATTGCCTATTATCTTAATGTTATTTGATTAATAGGGCAGGGTGGCAACCTTGCCTGTTAACAGAGTTATTTCATAAGAATATGGCAACTTTCTTCTTTTGTTTACAAAACAATGAATGGGAAAATATGATGATATAAATGATATAAAATATGATGATATGAATTAATGAAGAGTGGTTTCCAATGGTGATAACTTTGATGATTTGGAGTTTCAAGTCCGGGCTGGGGGGTGTGATTGTGTTAAAGATGGCTGATGAGTACATATGTGGATGATAGACGAAGTTGTGGTGGCAAGTAACCAGGTTGGCAGTAGAGTTATGCAGTGTTAATTGATGTGTGAAGTGTGTGCTGATTAAAGCGTGTTGAAGATGAGGTGTATATATAGGAGATAGCTGAGTTGTAGTATGACATAAAATCCATGGATCCAGAAGTGTTAGCGAGTGATAGCTTGATGAGGATGTACTTGCTGCAACAGGCATAGAGCAACACATTAATGCGGCAGTACATTTTAGCCAGAAGGTGCACTGACTAGCTGTGTAGGCAGGGATGCTGGCACACAATAAATTGTGGTTGCATATGCCTGAGCACAGTCAGGACAATCTAGCCCAAATGCAAGCCACTCAATCCAGTTGTAGGAGATGCATGAGATGCATCTGTGTAGATAGCGGTGTCTGAGTTGGTAATGAAGTTGGTGTAGTAGCTGTTATGTGTGTGTGTTGCTTGCGACGTATTGATGTTGCGAAAAACACACTACAGCCTGCGAGATGCGTGTGTGAGTGATGATTGAGTTGTAGTCGGCAAGTCCAAGAACAGTGAAGCAGTTGGTGTTAACAGAAGGTGATGTCTATGTCCTATTATGCGTTTTTCAGCTGGCTATTGGGCAGAGATTACAAACAGCAACGCGCGCCCACAAGAAGGTACCCGGAGGGCTGTATGGACAGAGATGCTGGTACCCAATAGATTGGGGTAGCATATGACCCAGCACAGCCAGGACAATCCAGTTCGCGCGCGCGCCTATTCACTCAAACCCTAGTTGATCACGAAGTGCTGCTGCGGCCAGAGAAGTTGATGTCTAGCCGTTTGTGGGAAGGAGAAGTGTCCAACGATGGCAAGTACTGTGCATGTGTGCTGAATTAGGTATGTTGCTGCGAAGAACGGGGCACAGCTGGTGATGCGCCGCAAAGCAGTAGCGAACACAACCATCGGGCACGCGCACAGGTAGGCTGTTTATAAAGGTTGTTGTTCCGCAGTCAAGTGCGGCAGGAGGTGTGGTGAGCTCTTACATGGTCATCCGCAGGTATGTATTTCTACCAGGTAAGGCTGTGTTTGCAAGCGAGATTGTGCCCATGCATGGACGCATGTTACAGTTGAGTGTGATGTAAGTATTGGCCATACATGAATTTATCTATAGATGTTAATCCTCTTTGGTCAACACAGTGTGCTTATTTGGCTGTTGTTAAGAGCCGGCAAATTTGCGTATTACAGGTAGGTTGGTCCCTGTAATATAGAGCAATTAATAATTTGTTTACGGACGCAGATTCTTACCGCTGTCGTCGTGCTGGATATTGTATAAGAAATTAAGTTGCTTAAACCAAGATTGCTGGACCAAGATTATTGCAACTAGCCATTTGATGTTTATAGCGGTGCTGAGGACGTCTGCATGATGTAGGTATAATGGAATTTGAAAGTGTTGGTTGCGTGTGCTTGAGTGTAGCATGAATTGTGTTGGGTGTGAAGCTGCTTTGCTCAAGCTGGGCTCTTCCATGGTCGTCCACAAGTATGTGTTCCTGGCAGATAGGGCTGAGTTTGCAAGTGAGTTTGTGCCTATCATTGTGGAACAGGTAATGGACGCGTATTTCAGTTGAGTGTGATGTGAGAATTGGCCATGAATGAAGTTGTATATTGATGTTAATCCTCTTTAGTCAGCACAGTGTACTTGTTTGATTGCTGTTTTGAGCCAGCAAGATTTGCATATTACAGGTGTGTTGGTTCCTGTAATATAGAGCAATTAATAATTTGTTTGCGGGCGTAGATTCTTACCGCTGTTTGCAGTTTCATTGTACTGGATATTGTATGCAAGAAAAGGTTGCTGATCCGTGGTTACTAGGCCAGGATTACTGCAGCTGGCCATTTAATGCTTAGAGCGGTGGCTGTGACGTGTAGCATGAATTGTGTTGGGTGTGGAACTGATATGCTAAGACAAGAATCGGTGCCCATGTAATCGCCTTATGAAGTGAGTGTGTATTATGCGGGTGCGTGGGGCATAATTATTGTTTAGAGTTGGATTTGTGTAATGGATAATACATAGGTGGCGAGTTTATTTAAATTAAGTTATCATAGTACTTTTAAAGAAATTGTTTAAAATAAACTGGAGTAATAAAGATATAATATGATGTCTGTTGTTATTATTTTAATGATGTAGCTTATGATTAAAGTTAGTGTATTCGAGATAAATCATTTGTTTGGTAGTTCAAAATAAAATATTAATAACAAATCGTATGGCTTTTATTTGAATACAAAATGTAAATTGTTGAGCAAAATTAAAATGAGGTATTTCTATTCAAGATGTGAATCAAGTTAGTGTATTCAAGGTAACAAGATGTTTTTTTTTTTTTTTTTCTATATTCGAGTGAAATTATTTTATAATTTCAAGTTAATCACTGTTTTAAGTATTACATTTAGAAGAAATTAAAATAAGATATTCATTAAAGATCGTTATGTCATTCGTTTCGATACAATATGTATTGTAATAATTGAAGTAACAGAATGTTCGATGTGAGTTGTTGAATAGCGTTATGAGTCAATGTAAAGTTGTCTTTTAAGATATTATTTTGTATGTATTTTTTTTTATACATATATATGTAAGTATAACTAGCAGGTCGCGTAACTTTCATTTGAGTACAAAGTGTGATTTGTTGACAAAATTAAAATGAGATATTTAAGTTCAAAAGTATGATTCACGTTAATGATTACGAAATAGTTCGTTTTTCATATTCGAGTGAAGTTAATTTGATAAATTTCAGGTAAACACTGTTTTGAGTATTACAGTTTAAAAGAAATTAAAATAGAATATTCGTTAAAGATCGTTATGGCATACATTTCGATACAAAATGTGTTGTAATAATGGAATTAACAGAACGTTTGAATAGTGTCATAGATTAATATAAAGTTGTCTTTTCAGATATTTGTGTATATAATATTTTTAATTCTTTTTTTTTTTTTTTTTTTTTTTTTTTTTTGTATATATATATTATTTTAAATAATTTTATTTATGTTTTTTTTTTTTTTTTTTTTTTTTTTTTTTTTTTTTTTTTTTTATATTTATATTATATAAATATATTTATATATTATTATTATTATTTTTTATTTTTTTTTTATTATTATTATTATTATTTTTTTTTTTTTTTTTTTTTTTTTTTTTTTAATTAGTTTGGTTTGGGAGTTGGGATACAAAGGGAGTACAGTGCATTTAGTAGATTGTCAATCTTGCTGCTCATTTCGTTTGCAGTCCGTACGTTGCTCTCCAGTGCTCGTATGAGAGGCTGGTCTCCCATGTGCTGTTGCTGCTGATTTTGGTGGCGTTGAAGTTCCTCGTTTTGTTGTTTTTGGTGCTGCTCGGCCAATAATTTGTTTTTAAAGTTGTTTAGATGCCTTTCAGCAGGATTGCGAAGCATTGTGGGTTTAACCTTGGCAGTGTCAGCTAAGTTGATATTTAGTTGTGTTGGGTGGATGTTGTGTTGTGCTGTATACTGTGGTTTAGTTGTTTTGTTGATGGTATATTGTTGCAGCGGCTGGATTTGTGGCTGTGGCGTTTGTTGATTTACTTTAAAATTAGGTGGTAAATTAGGGTAAATTAGGTGAATCTAGTGGTACT